>NW_024472896.1:0-22332 GCF_017654505.1 Polyodon spathula | reverse complement strand
CCAAACTTTAAACACACCCCTTACCAGGGTTCTGTCCTCGACACAGGCCGGTGCCTGCATTCCCAGGAATGGCCTGAACTTTCACCTCCGTGACCTCTGCGGGGGGAGGTTTCATGGAATTTCGCCTGTTTCCAAGCGACAAGAGACCTGACTGCTGGTGTCAGCAAGGCCCAGGGCTTCTGCAGCCTGCACAGCGGTGCACAGCTGCCATTGCTGCCGAAACTCCACTCTGGCACAGATTCTATAGCCGTTTTTAAGCACGAGAACGCAAATTCTAAACAATCTTGATTTGAACTGCCTAGTCAAAGTTGCTTGAAAAAGTTGCCTGGTGTTCCTCGTCTATAAAATTGAAGAATAAATGTGCACACCGTTCCTACTGTGCCTTGCTGACCCCTCGGAGCGTGGGAATGTCACAGGCAGACTGGCCACTCCTGATCCTTCTCCTCTGGGAAAGATGAAGGCCGGCCAGTCGGATACCAAGATCCCTCAGCCTTCCAGCGTTCCGGGGAATTGCGTCAAATTTCACGCTTATCACATCACGAGAGATCGTTGCACATTATTGTGTGGAGCATGTTCTGCACGGCCATTGTACATAATCAGATGTTGCTTGATGGTGTGTCAGCTTGTAAAATATTATAGGCTGTTGTAGCCTAAAGGTTAGTGCAAAATTTTACAAAGCCCAGTTTAGAAGGGAGGAAGAAGCAGGGCAAACTGGTGGGAGGGAGCAAATATTGATATTGATAGATAGACAAACAGAGCCAGCCAGATAGATAGCGAGATAAATAGCGAGATAGACAGCTAGATAGACAGAGAGATAGGAGATATGGTTCCACTGTAACCACCATGCTCTCAGTGTGGTATCTTTCCGCTCCCTGCACCTGTTTCTCACCCAGGCACCAGTGTGACCAGGTTTCCGTTTGCCTTGCGGCTGAGGTGTTCCTCCCCCTTGTGTTGCATTCCTGGCGGTCACATGACTGCGAGAATCGCAGTGTCCTCTCCTGGCTCTTCCGCTCCCGAGTCCCACTGTGTACCCAGTCTCTCTCTTACACAGATAAGCCAGGCTTTGTTTGTCCTGGGGTGGTTATGTGTGTGTGTGTGCGGCTCTTCTAAAGAAACCTTTAAAAGAAGTGTGAAACTCTTTCAAAGTGTGGAAAGGTTGAGCCGTTCACAGAGCTCTCTGTTAAGAATATTTGTCCATCTGAGAGAGAGAGAGAGAGCGGCGTGTTAAATAAAATTTAAAAAACCAAGTCTGTGAAGGCCCGAGGAATGTTGAAAGGCTGTGAAAAGAATTCTTAAAAGACAGAGAAGGGGTTTTAGAGTCTAGCCCGGGGAAAAAAAGGGCCGGCTTTGAAGTGCCTTTTGTTATCTAATGATCTTTGTTAAAATATTTTGCTGTTGAACTTTAGTGTGTTTGAATGGCGCGGGACTTGACAGCACTGGGAACTCTACCCAGAGGGCAGGTACTGCACAGTGTCTAAATAGCCATTGAGTGCCTGTGAACTCCCAGACTGACAGTCCTAAAGACTGAAGCCTTCTGTCCGCGCCTGTGCTTCACCTGACATGGAGGCAGAGATGAAAGGGTTACGAGACGCTCACCGCTTCACCTTTGGTGTTCGGTGGGTTGAATGCGTCGAGGCAAAATGTTTAGCAAAATATTTAGAATTATTATCCCGATTTTTTTTTTTTTTTCATTTTATTTATTTAGATCTTTATTTGTGCATCAAGCAGCTGGGGAACCACACCTGAACTTTCGCTGTGCAACGTTCGTCAAGGGAAAGAGCGCTCGTCTTACGAGTGCTGTAGACCGTGTATCCGGGACAGCCTCTCTCGTGCATTTTTTATTGAAGGAGGGCACGCCCTGGGCTGGACTGACAGTACTGAGCAATGCAGCTGTGTGCAGATTCATTAGAACACCCCCTTGCTTCTGTGGATTTGATTTGTTGTGTCTATGAAATCAAACCACTGGAACTGAAAATCTTGGAAAATGATAAAAAATAGGCAA
The DNA here is from genome assembly GCF_017654505.1 of Polyodon spathula. Lineage (NCBI taxonomy): Eukaryota > Metazoa > Chordata > Actinopteri > Acipenseriformes > Polyodontidae > Polyodon > Polyodon spathula. Next base: position 20,330 of record NW_024472896.1, on the reverse strand, counting down.
ATTAGTCAATTGAATTGATTACTTTTAAATGCAATTCATTTAAAATAGCAAGAGAAAAGGAATGCATAGCCACACATGGTAAAATGCATGAGGAGGGTTTTAGATGACAAGCGCTGGGAATTCTGTGTAATTTATTTTTCTATTTCAGGATTGATATCCACAGAGAGCCGGTTCAGATCGGAAGGCGAGTCAGCGGACTGCGACGCCCCCAGCCAGCCCCACTTCCCCCCCTACTCCCCGAAGTGCCGCTGGGCCGCGCTGTCTGGCCTGGACCCTGACTCTCTCCAGTTCCCCGGCGGGGCACCCCTGCAGCTGGACTCTGTCCCCCCTGGGATTCTGGACAAAGTGTCTCTCTTCTACTGCTGCACCAGCTGCGGCAAAGTCTTCTGGGAAGGGTCCCACTTCGGACGTGTCATCTCCCAATTCCAAGAGGTGCTGAACGTCTCGGATGGACAAACCATTTACCAGCACCAGTAGGAGAGGGCTGAAGTCAATGCCTGTGCCTGGGAAGGAGAAGGAGAAGGACACACCACAAGAGCTAGCGAGACTGGCCTGGCTGATTTATGTTCTTTTGTAGAGTTGTTCTGTAGACGCTGGAGTCTGATCTCAACAACACCGCTCTTTAACTGTGTGAATACAGCTGGGGTTTTTCTCACCCACTTTTTGATATAATCTACAAGATATAACCATGAACCGTGGAACAATCCGGTTTATATATTTCTGTGGGCGGTGGCGCCAAGACCCCAGCGCTGTTTATATCACTGACATCTCGCTGCGTCTCTCTGAAAAAAGGTCTTCTCTTGGAGAGAGAGACAGAAAACTTCAGAAAGCTTTTTATTCAATGCAGCTCAGTGTAACCCTTCGTCCTTGCTCGTTTTAAAAGAAGAACATCGGTTTTATTGTTTTCATTTCTTTAATTAAATGTAGTTAATGAGCCTTCTTGTTGATGTCTGAAGGCTCTTCTTTAAATGATTAGAGTGTCCAATTTGTTATTTGTCCTTCAGCAATGGTTTTCACTGCAGGGGAGTTCACCTCTCCCTGTTTGAGCTTGTGGGGCTGTCCTGTTTCACCAAGTTTGTATTTTTCACACAAAACGAAAAGCTGGAGTTTGTCATTCACCCAGTGTTTAGCAGATTCGTTCCTCGTTCCTGTGTCTCTTGGACTCTTGAGTAGAGTGACCAAAATAAAATAGCTGTGTGTCTTAACAAAAGGAGCATCTTGCAGCATTTGGTCAATGGGAGCTGTCCTCCCGTATCGCTGTACACACTGTATGCCGAAAATAAATGCCAAATTGTAAAAAATAAAAATACGAAATCTAAACGCGCACAAAAGTGCAAACTCTAAATGAGTGTTATCAGGATTCTGTTGAAACAAGGAGGTGGGATTTTTTTTTGTGGTTACGCCAGTTTAGAAAGACGCTGTTATCTTGCAATTCAATACCGTGCTTGACACATGTTCGACCCTGTAGGGGTGCGGCTTGCCTGAATGTATATTTTGTTATCGTTCCTGTTGTGCTGATTGTAAATCCCTACCGGAGATTTGCTGCGCATTTGGACAGCGGTTTATGTGGGCAGGACTCGGCTACAGGAGCTCAGTTGTGTCAACCTGTTTCCAGAACTGTTGGACTTAGCCCGTGCTCAGCTGAAACTAAGCACTTACAACCTTCCCCTCTCCCGTGACTTGTTCTGTTGCACAGAGCTACCTGTCTGCAGCAACCATTACAAATCACCTAGGTGGAAGAACCTTATAGTGAGGCCGGCCGCACAGTCCCAGTGTTAGATCACCTGCAAGTGAAGACTCTTTAAAAAGACAGGCCCCTTGAGCGGCTGTTGCATAAACGGGTTAGATTGCATTTACATGTGAAAGATCTGTCATCGTTGCCACCCACATGCGGCTTCGTGCATGCGAACCTGCAGTCTGTGTGCAAGCGCTGTGTGTGTGTGTGTGTGTGTGTGTGTGTCCTTGTAAATACACAACATGCTGGTTTAGCCTCAGTGTTGGATGCCTATCCATGGATGTTCAGGAACATTAGATTCCCGCATCTCCCTTCCTATCCTGGCTTTAGACGCAAGGGTGGCCAGTCACAGTCCAGGAGGGCGATTCCACTCCAGGTTTACAGCTCATATGAGATCATTAACTACTTCAGGGTCAAGTAAGCCATTTAGAACAGGGTTGGAACAAAGACCTGGCGTGGGAGGACCAACTTGCCCCCCCCCCCCGCTAGAGGGTCCGTGATACAGTCTACCAATGAGCTTCATGTTTCGCGTGTGTCCTGTTGAATTGACAGAGCTGCCAATGTGTGATATCAGCACTGAACAGCAAGATCTGATCAAACAAAAAAAAATGAATTCAAAATTCATTAGAGGGGGTTAACATCTCAATTCAAAAGCTTAGAGTGGTGGTTTTTTTTTTTTTTTTTTTTTTTTGCTCCTGACAAAATGAAAAGCCACTGAACCTGTTCTCTGTTCTGCACATCAGTGCCCCGGCATTAGCATCCAAGGGTTGCTTTACAACCGCGTGTAACCGGAATGAAGAAAAGAATTACTTGCTAATTAATTGAGCTCAACATTACTGACGCTTGACCGTGCACGGTACATGCATGCTGTCGCAATCTGTCATTCGCCCTTAATTGATTGCAGACTGGCTTGTATGGGCTGAAATTAAATTGATTAGTTAGCATCTGAGGAGCTGAGCTGGAAAGAGTTAGCCTGAGCGGAGAGCAGGACAGACTGCGCAGTGAGCGGGGGGGGGGGGGGGTATTTGGTGTGATTCACTATGTTTTGTGTTTTCTAGTTCATTTTATTGGGGTCGCCTTAATGAGTAGGGTCACTGGTCTGTGCTTGTGCGGGTCGCTGTGCAGTCCATGGGGTTGCACAGATGTTATTGTTTTATTTCTCTGTAGTTTGAGACTCACTCTTGGACAATGCAATATGTTGAAGTAAGTCGCTGTCACTGTCCGCACACGATTGCATTGATTACTGTTTCCATAGTCACTGGAAACAGTAGTGACCCTAGCGGATCGTGAGAGGATAGTGCAGAGGGACCAGTGGAAACTCTTAATAGAAACGGGTGTTTTTTATGATTATTACTTTGAAAAAACAACTGCTCTTAATCTGCGTCATGGTGTAGTTTCAGTTCTGCAAAGTTATTGTACCAGCAGGGCTTTCACTGGCACTAAAGCAGCTGATTCACTGCTGTCAGTAGCTGCACAAAACAAATTATTACCACCCATTTCACTTTCTCTACGTGAATATAGTACAAGTGTTTCTCATTCTTCAGCCCTGATGGTGCTACACTACTGGCAGTGTGTTTGGGTCACAGAATTTGAACTGGAAATAGGAAGCCTCAGAAAGACTGCTGCCAGTAGATTTTATACTGGTGCTAACTCTGATACTTTTATTTTTCCAAACTCGAAACGCCTTTTATTAAATGGATGCATTATTAAACAGTCGTGTGTGTGTGTGTGTGTGTGTGTGTGTGTGTGTGTGTGTGTGTGTGTGTGTGTGTGTAGGGGGTATTGTTGTGCTTGCTGACAGCGATCTAAGTTGATAAGCATATGTTTTGTTTTATTTAGCGGCTCTTGTGGGCTGCTGTGTTAGCGCTCAACACGTCGGGGGGGACGGGGGGTGTTGCAATGTGGCTCGCCTGGTTGCTGTTGGAATCGTCTCCACTTAGTAATGCCCTTTAACAAAAAAAAAAATGGCACACGCATTTCCCTTTCTTTAAAAGCAATGTTGTTGTTTTTTTTTTTAAGTATCCGTTCCCCGTAACTCTGCATTGTATTTTAAAGTTGTGTGCGCGTATAATACAATATTTACTTAAAAAAAAAAAAAAACCCTCCAAACCCGTTAAAGTTTTCCCTCTCTTTTTTCAGTCTTCAAATATCCCTTCTTTTTTCCAACACAGTTTTGCGTCACCGTCTGTATAACAGATAGTTATTTGATCCCCCCCCCTCTCTCTCTCTCGCTCTGCCTCAGTGCTGGGAAGAAACGCTCGCCTCTTTCCCACGCTCTTAACGCACGTGTTAATGAATTGGCTCTCGGCCCCGCCTCACCGACAGCCAGAACACGCCCCCTCACACATAACCCCGCCCCTCTGGTTGATAACCCCGCCCCTCCCGTTGATAACCCCGCCCCTCTCGTTGATAACCCCGCCCGGTCAGCGCAGGACGCTCACTTTCCCGGGACAGCCCTGTGTGTTGATTGCAGTTCACAATGCACTCCGGTGAATTTACACAGACCGACATAAATATAAGGTAGCCTGTTTAATTACAGTATTATTACACCACAAGCACTGATACAGGCTGCTACAGCTTACTTCATTCTATTATCATTAATTTATATTTTCTTTAAAATAATGAACGTTTGATTTATTTTTGGGGTGAGGCACAAAAAAACATTAAACTGCAAAAATGCGAATAATTGGAATTTGCATGGGCTCCAGACAAACTGGACACCGCTTTCTAAAAACAAAAATAATATTTCACTTTTTTTAAATTCCTTTATTAAACCGTTTAAATAGAAATAATTCATGCGTTAAGACAAACATTTGGAAAAAAAAAGAGTACGTATATATGAAGAAAAAAATACCACGATGAAAGTTTGCAGCGATTATGTTGGTGTACATGTGTTTGTGTGTTGTTTTTCTCTCTTGCTGCTGGATATTTTAAATGTGATTTTTCTTAAGCGAGTGCTGCTATCGTGCTGCGCGTTCATCGGTGCTTCTTTGTGTTACAGTCCCGTTTAGCAGAGAAGCACGTGTGGCGGGTGTCCTCCACTACTCAATACGGAGCCCCGGTAATGAAGCTGCTGTTTCTCTGAGGGAGTCGCGCATGTGCGTTTCCCTGCTGCATTGCCAGTTCGCGCCTTCACAAGAACACTTGTGGGGGGGGACACTGGGACTTGGCAAATCTTTTTTTGGTTTGGCTATTAAAGTATTATTTGTTTTACACGTGTTATTCCACTCCAAAGTATATATATATAGCCTATTAATTCATTTGGCTAGCGCATTGAGAAAGATGCCAGTTCTACTGGAATGATGAACGAGGTACCATGCGTCCAGTCACAGAGCACACCGCGTCGCTCCGCACAGGACTCTTCAGCGCTGGGTTAATAACTTCCACTCAGAGAGCCGCGCAACTCCATGTGTAAAGGTTATGAGCCCTGGAGGCAAGACAATGTGGATTTGTATTGAGACATTTCGGACAGGCGACAGGGGCAGCAAACGAGTGTGATGCAAACTCTGTGACACCAACGCCTGTCCAATTATTTCTCCTCACGCTAACGGTCCATTGTCAGCGGGGTGTTGCATGATATATAATAATGCACACAGTGTAAAATCACAAAGGAATGCAACAGTGTGACCGCCCGTCTTTAACTGTACAGGACAACCCATTGTCGAGCTGCAGATAGCAGGAAAGACTGCCACACCACATGCCTCGGTAGTTTCAACAGGCATTGCAACGATTGGGTCACCCACACAGTGTGGAATAAACTTCTATAAAGTCGCTTTCTGCGCTGCCACGCCTGTAATTTACGCAAGTTTCTGAAGGTGTGTGCCCTAGTATTTTGAAGTGTTTAAAATGAGTTGAACTCGCGTTGTTTTCACTGGCCTCCTTACTCCTCTTCGCTTGCACACCCGGTGTATTTCAATAGGCCTGCACTCCCAGCTCTATTGTGTGTGTGTGTGTGTGTGTGTGTGTGTGTGTGTGTGTGTGTGTGTTTAATCACTTGGCAATTCCTTTACGCCTCCCTTTCCATTCCACTTCACAATTGTAAATATCACTGTTTTCATTGGGCCGGGCATGGATTTTAAGATACAAAAACGACTATCGAATATATTCATGGAGTCCAGGTATAACACACTGTCGCTTTCAGTAATAAAGCTTAAACCACCCGTGGCACATTTGTCTAGCGCTTTTTTGTGATAAACGACCGCGGATCCATTCTGGGAGCGCACATTATTACGCTCTCTTGGAATTGAAACCCGTGCGCACTTTGGAAAGGGGGTCTGTAACAATCTGACCGAATACAACTATACCGGTTATTAATATCGCCATTCCCAGCTAGTCATCTTCCACCAACCAACCCCGACGCTGCAGAGGTTCCCAGCGCCCAGTGCAGATTAGATTCGGTGCATTTAAACCTGTAGCTATTGAAACAAAGGAACGAAACCAGATAATAATTCTGATCTCGCAAGGAAGTGTGTGCTTGGATACAATTTCAACGAAGTAGAACTCATGTCGGAGGGCCCCCCGCATTCCCCACACAATAAATGGGGGTACAGGCAGTGCCGTCCGCTTTATCTAGACCCGGCTACTGGCGCCCCCTGTCTGTGGGCTTCGGTAATGCTACGTGATTCAATAATAAAGCTTAAACCTTATGTGGCTCTTATACTCCGGCATTTTCAATAGAAATGGTTGAGGTACAGATTGTGTGTGTGTGTGTGTGTGTGTGTGTATCTATATATATATATAACAATAACAATGCGTTCTTTGGTTTTCACTGTGCACGGCCAGTCTCATGAGAGATTCAGTAGGTCCCCGCATGTAAAAGCAAGGTGAAAAAAAAGATAACCACGCCCCATTTAGCGCGCTCGAAGGGCAGCGGCCCTCCCCTTTTCAGCATTTCCAGGTTCTGATCACGCCCACACACGTGGGATAACCGCCAATCCGTGTCCCAGGCCCCGCCCTCTTCTCTGCGAGGTTCGTTTCGAGCGCTCCATTGTTATGCAAATAAGAGGCTTGTAAAAGGGACCCCTCGGCGCAGACCTACTGCAGAAACAAGCTGGGAGAGTAAAGCGAGAGAGGTGAGCGCCATCGGATTAATGCAAAGAGAAGACCTCCCGGGTTTACATTACAACACAGGCAAGTGAACGAAGGAGAGCAGCGCACCGCCTTGGGACGGCTTGTGTACCGACTGATATAACTGTGCAGTAATGCTTACAGCGGGTAGCAGCAATGCAAGCGGCATGTACACATAGACAACTAGTCTGGCTTGATTTTACTCGTTTAGTTATTCAAAGAAAACGCTGTACAAACTTGGCTTTCGATTGATTGATTTATTATTTTTGTATTTGATTTTTTACAGAGATTGGAAACGAGTTGCAAAACAGATGCCATAAAAGAGGCTCCGTGCAGGGGAGGGAAAAACGACTTTCAAGAAAAGAGAAGAGGAAGAGGTGATACAAGGAAACCCTCGCCAGCCCAGTGCTGGCGTGCAGCTGAACCCGACTCGAGGGATTGAGTATTCAAAGACGCACCGATCCCAGAAAGCGCGTAAAAACCGCTGCAATTGTTTTACAAGGAGAGCGACAACACTGCTGCTATTATAAGGAAAAAAAAAACAAAAGCCATTGGCTCAATCTTGGGAGAAATTAAGACAATTATAATAACGAATTATAAAAATACCGACAAGAGCTTGTAGAATATAGTATATCAGGATTTCCAGCCATTAACCGCTGCGAGCGCATTGTATTCCAATTATTTTGGAGGATTTCTTTTCCCCCTTAAAACTTGATTCCTGAACTAAATCCGCATTGTTTTTTTGTTGCAACTCTTACAACCCTGGATAACATAACGTGCCCAGACTATTTCAACACCACTGCGGAACCCTTAACCTCTCCGACGACGACCGCCCACCGCAGCGCTTCAGCCATGAGTCAGACCGAGATATCGCCCTGCAATGCGCCCCAGAAGGTGTTCCAAGAGGCGGTGAAGCAGGGCAACACCAAGGAGCTGCATTCTCTCTTGCAGAACATGACGAACTGCGAGTTTAACGTCAATTCTTTCGGCCCCGAGGGGCAGACGGCTCTGCATCAGTCAGTGATTGACGGGAATCTGGAACTGGTGAAGCTGCTGGTGAAATTCGGAGCGGACACCCGGCTAGCTAACAGGGAAGGCTGGAGCGCCCTACACATCGCTGCTTTCGGTGGGCACCAGGACATTGTGTTATACCTCATCACCAAGGCGAAGTACTCGTCCGCCGCACGGTGATCGGAGCGCAAACACCGCCACCGACGCAAACTCAAGACGTGCGGGCAGCTAAACGCCGGTAAACCAAATGTTCAGAACTGGCGTTTCAAATTGCGGGCAAAGACCAAAATCGGACACTTGCCTTAAGCAAAATAAAGGTTGATTACGCAGACGAGCGCAAATTGATGCTGGTATTTATTACTGTATAATCTAGGAGAAAAAAAAAAAGTAATCGTTTTTATTTTAAAGTGTTGAAAATGAACGCAGTTAAAATATTGCGTCGGTACTAAACAGTTCAAACAGTTATCAAAAGCTTCCCGCTGCGATGCCTGTGTAACACCCTTTTATTACTGTCTGCTTGCTGTAATGAAACGCCAGTTTGTTCACCTTGGGCTGGCGCCTTGCCCCGCACGCATTCTAGGAGTTTTGTTTTGTTGAAAGTTTTTTTTGTTTTTTTTTAAAGATGAAACATGCGGATATGTCGATTTGTCTAAATGAAAAATGAATTCGTTTGTTATTAAGTGGCGTCATTTCCATTTTATATCGAGGCTACATGGCTGTATTGTGGTTTTGTTTGGGTGTGTGTGTGTTTGTGTGTTTTTAAACCCTGTACAGAGTGCAGTTTAAATTATAAGTGGGATAGCGAAGGAGTATATTGTCCAGCAGATGTTAATAATATACCCGTTTGTCTCGGCTGGTGGCTCATATTTGCTTGAAACGGGCTTACTGCAGAATGGATCGCGTTTATTTCCAAGTTTCTCTTGAAATACTCCCATTCTCCTCGCAGTGCTTCCTTCTCAATTCTTTCATTGTGAAGTCTTATTTTTAAAGACTCGGGATGCTTCATGGATATACTTTGAGAAGCGCAGATTTTTTTTAAAAGTCTTGTATTATAAGTTGTTTTTTAATCCTATACAGGTTTAAAAAGAAAATTACAAAAAAAAGGTCTCTTAAATGAAAAGTGATTTTAAGTTTTGAACGAAGCTGCTTCTGATTCAGTCTGCCGTGGTTTGTGGAGGGCCCACAACACACACGTAAACGACTTTGTAACTACTTTTTGTTTGTTTAAAAGTTAATTCCTAAAAATAACTCATCTTTTTTTTTTATTCTACTGTATTTTGGTTTTCTTTACCATCTACCTCGACTGTACACAGTATTCGTGGTTTTAGCAAGAGATCTGCTGGGTATTGACTCAGAAACATGATTCTCGCATCATCAGCGTTGCAATCTCTTAACTGTTTTGCATTACTTGTTTCGTTTCGGATGTAAACAAACACAGAACAATCTGCTGAGTTTTCGTATGTCATTGATTTAAATAACGACTTTGATTTATAATTTCAATTATATATGATAATGAAGACTTTTTTTCATACCCCCCCCCCCCCCCCCCCCCCCCCCCCCCCATTTGTTTTTATTCATAGGATCTTTTGCTAAAACCTTACTTTGGGAAATCATAATTACTATTTTTAACACGACCAAACATAAACTGTTGAGCATGAATATATTTTTCAAGAGTTATTATATTTTAATATAGTTTTGGGACTTGCAAAAAGTTAAATGCTTGACTGATTTTTAGATTAAAAAAATAAGTCAGGGCGTTTCTGTTGCACAAAAAAAGTGGAGCCTTTTGCGCCCCCTGGTGGATGTTTTGGAAACTATCAGGCGCAGAGGCCAACGGATTTTACTACTGAACAGGACTCGGAGGGGGGGAGAGAATTTGGGGTTTTTTTCCTCCCTCTCCGTGCTTCTTACTCCAGTTCTTAATGCCACGCACGACTCCAGCAAGAAAAATGGAAACATCGGATAAAGGAAACATCGGATAACAACAACAAAATAGAACTGGCTGCATTTTGAAGTCACAGAACCTAGTAACATTTTTTTTTTTTTTTTTTTGCAATGCTGCTTTTTATCATTGTTATTATTGTGTGTCGTTGTAAAAGTTGAAAAGGCTAACAGAAGGACGATTACAATCGCACTGTAACGCAGAAAGACATCGAGGTGCCGACTTTCACACTACGTGTGTGTGTGTGTGTGTGTGTGTGTGTGTGTGTGTGTGGTGCTTGTGCTGTTCTGCATCTGCTGTTGTTATTGTGTATTTTGTCCTAGTTGTTGTGTTATCTGTATATGACCTTCTCCCATCATTTATTTTTAAAAGCTGTTTTTAGTCGGGTGTCGGTGAATTGTGGATGAATCTACAAGCATATGTGTGAATGAAAGCCAAGAAAAGAAATGGTTATTTTAAAAACAAAAAAGGAAGAAAATATATATGCATAGCTTGTTTTAAACTTGAGAAATCAATTTTATTTACATTGCACTGATAACTGATTTTTTATAAACTGTTGGTTTTATACCAACTTATTTTTTTTTTTAAATTGATTTTTCTGAATAGAAAAAAAAAAAACTACAACGAAATACTATTGTATACAAATAAATAAATAAATGAGCTCCAGGTTCTAATTAAGAAATGGGTTACTTTGCAACACGTAATGTTTGCAAAAATCTCTGATGGGGTGTGAAAGAAAACGGCGAACCCTTTTTCTGAAGTGCGTCTCGGCCGTGTCGCTGTGCGGGGGGCATTGGAGGGAAAGACCGTCGCAACGCGAAGCTGCACGATGCACGGATGTTTGATGGGAAAGTTTTACTGGAGCATGCCATAACATTTATGACATGTCAGTAAAATAAATAATAGAGTAAAGAAATGAAAAAAAAAAATAAAGCGCTATATTGGTGTTTTATTTTTATTTTTTTTTTATTTAAAAAAAAAAAAATAGAAAGTTGGACCAAGTTGTGTGAATGTCTTTTGCAAGAAGATCGCCAGGATGATTCGAGCTCGACTTGGTTTGGGGACAAAACGAAAGAGAATCCGTTTGCAAATGGACGTTCCGTTGATATGTTCTTATTCTGTAATGTTGTAACGCTGTGATCAATGTGAAAAAACCAATATGTATGCTGTGATTGTGTACGTTTGTGTACAAGGCAGTGCCGAAATCATTAAAACTTTACTCGTGGTAAAAATCAAAAAAACATGTATTTGTTCCTGTGCGTAATTAGTATTGCTTTTGTTTTCAAATGAAAACACGTCTCTCTCTCTCTCTCTCTCTCTCTCTCTCTCTCTCTCTCTCTCTCTCTCTCTCTCTCTCTCTCTCTTTCAATAAACTTGGAGCACAGTTCTGCTGCGACCTTCCACTCCAAAATGGAGAGATAGGTGGGGAGGGGGCTCTTTTGCGCATGACTCGGCACCTTTTTGTTGTTACCGACAAACTGGATGCGTGGATCATGTGTGATAATATATTATAAAGACAGCAAAGGACACAATGAGCAGGTATTGAAGAACGGGTTGTAGAACCAGGAGCCCGGAATTGCTGTTCCTGTAAGCAGCAGGTGGGTCTTGCTGATTCAAACTGCATCTTTATGTTGTTTTGTTCCTGACTGTTAGACGTGTAGCTGGACGTTTTTTTTTTTTAAATGTCATTTTGAAATAATGTGGGTGAGTTCGCGAAGTTGCCCTGTCAAAACTTTGAAACAAAACCTGCGTTATAAAACAGCAACACATATAGGAAACAACGTGGTCCATTTATACACGCAGGAGCAGGATGGGGTTAAATAAAGCAAGAAAACAAACCCCCTAGTCCTGTTAAAGCGCTTCCCTTTCCTGCTAAAGCCGCATTGGCGTTTCGCTGGTTCTTAACAGCAGTCCCTAAGCACAACGATGTTTTGGTGTGTTGTATACAGTGCTGTCAACACGCCCTGTAGGATGTCTCTTACAACAGCAATCTCGCCTCACAGTTTGAGCAGATTGAGTGGAGCTGCAAATGACATCTGTTGGAACGATAAAGGGGCTCTCTGCGCAGATCGGATTGAGTTCCCACTAGCGGTTTCTTTTCTGCACCGTGTTAGTTGAAGGAAGTTCTGTTTGTAAGATACTCTCTTCCCACAAAAGGACGATCGTATCCCGGCAATGCTACTGTAGAACGCAGATATCAATTGCTATACCGGTGTAGGAACCATCTGCTGCTACTGCCAACCAAAAAGACTGGACTGGACATATATTGCAATGTATAGCATGTGGGCTCATCAGAACAACGCCACTCCCTGCAATTATTATTAGTAGTATTGTCATTATTTCATTTTACATCTTACTGCACTAAATATAGGGGCCAAAAAGTGTGTTGTTTTCCCTGGAGTGCCGTGCAGCGACCTGAAACCTAGTCTCCTGAAACCCAGTTCCAAGCCTCACAGTGGCTTAGTGTTCCCTCAGCTTTAGCCTGTGAGATGCTTCCCCTGTTTGTTGCTGAATTCTGTCACACTCCTTATATAGGTCAAATGGGTCACATGACAAAATAATTCTAATACCATCATTTCTTTGACCAATGACACCAGTGTATGGGCTGCACGTTTTATGATTATTATTGACGTGTCCCAGAATTCAAAATAGAGCAGCCTGTGGGTTTTTAATAAAGAATGAATGTTGGCATTACTAACACACAATCACAGGAAAGGCAGTTTACTTAGACCTGTTTATGACTGTCCATATAACACCCAGACACACACCACTTGCTTACAATCGCTCTGATTAACTAAAGACTGTCCCAACATGTTTATTTTGTTGTTTTGTCTTATTGCATCAGAGCAGTTTGGACAAGAGGATCGCAAAATTATATCTCTTAAACAGAGGGAAGATGAAGCCCCTTTGTGACTTGGAATCTGATTTCAGGAGACTAGGTTCAACTTCAGGGCACATCAGACTTGGGGTTTGATCCAGTAAAGTTCCCTCAAAATAGGTCTCCTGGAACCAGGTTTCAAGCCGCTGTTCCTGAAAAAGTGGCTTCATGTTCCCTCAGGTTAAGAACACAATAAGAGCCATCCTACTGTGGCATTGCCAGCCACAGACACAATTTTTTGCTTATGTTTTGTCTTTTGTATAACTTGTATGGTTTTCATCAGAACTCATTTGTAAACAGATGAAGGTGCAAATTATTTTTTAAAGTGACTTGGCGTTTTTTTGTCAAGACTCCTTTATTGAGCCACAGGAACTGCCTGCTTGCCTCTGCCTTTCAGGTGCAATACAACAGCATGCACCAAGAACTATGCTGTGAAGTACAATCCTTACAAACCACACATAGAGTTCCCAAGTCATTTAGGATTTGCAAACACAAAGTCATATAGTCACCAAGTCAGGGAGGTAGACTAGGGGCTAGCGGTCCACTCTTGAAGATAAGGATGCTTGGCATAAAACATGGAAAGATTACTCTATCTCCTCTCTGGTTACTGAGTGCACAGATCTACCGGGTTTCCCTAGCTATGCATCTATTTTATAAAGCATCAAAGTTTTTTTTTCTTCCAAGTTTTGGCAGGGAAGGTTCTCAAACCCATAGAGTTCAACACAAACGGTTTAAACAAAGAGCACAAGGAAAATATTGCTGGCCCTTGACTGCCCCCCGGCAGACCCACCCCACCCCGCCTGAGCGCTGCGTCCGCGCTGAGAGACAGGTGGTCAGTCAGGGTTCGGCTGCCCTCTGCTCTTTTTAACTTTCTTTCATTCTTTCACTCCATTCTGTGCCTCCACCTTCCCAACACAGCCAGCCCCATTCAGAGCCTCATTCTTCTCTCCTCTCCCCTTTGTCCTTTCACTTCAGCTATGTTCTCCCTCTATTCATTCCCCCAGACTGTGTTCCCATTGACTCGCTTCCCCGTTCCCTCACTTGGCAGCTGCTATGCTAATGAACCCGGAGAGGCTAGGGAGAGAGAGAGAGAGAGAGGGAGGGAGGGAGGAAGAAAAAGGAGGCCCTCTCAGCTCTCCAAATGCTCAATAGATGATCCAAAGTCTAAAGCAACAGCCCTCCCCAAACAAAGAGCCAGCTTCCCCTCCTCCTGTCCCTTCTGCCTCCCCTCCCCTTCCATCCCTTTTCACATTCAAATCCATTAAACACTTAGCAGTAAAGCTAGAGGCATTCATAGCATTGAATTAAAGCAGACGCGGCCCATCCACCAGGCACTGCTAGCCCCAGGGGCAGCCCCGGCTTCACTCTGTGTAGGGAGGGGAGGAGAGGAGGTCTCTCGCTATCTGAGTACCCAACCCTGTCACTCTGCAACCACACGCCTGCCCGGGACCTGACACCTGTGACTGCCTCACCTTGTGCATACCCTCATTCACACAGTCCTGCACGCACGCACGCACCCACGCAGGCACATGTCTTGGTTGAACACACAAGGGGTATGTTGAGTTAGATGATTTTAACATGTCTGCTCTGAAGATCTCACATAATACAACCCTTAGCTTAAGGATTTCTTACAACAAACTGCTAATGCATGCGTTGTAAAGTATTAATTAAACAACATCCTTCATATTAATTTCGACATACTGAAGCAAACTTAATAAAATCAACGACAAGCGTCAGGCGGATCTCATAATAATCTCTGGGAGGGAACGGCACCACCCTGTTATAACACACGTGCTATTGTTCTCCGATGCATCACTTTGCAATGTACATTGTGCAAAAATTGGATTTTTTTCCCCTAAATCATTCTGAATTTGAGAAATGACTCTCCATTTCCAATTTCAAGCACAGTTCTGAAAGTGACATAGTCTCCTTTTAAATACAGTATATACTTAAATAAATAAATAAATAAATAAATAAATAATACTAATTTCTTAGGGGTACTTTGTTTTCCTTTTGGGGATATTATAAGTGGGGTTTATGAATTCTTATTTAACACACTCGCTTGCAAAGCGGCGATGTGTAGCTGCTGCGCAAGTTTATCCCTCAACGCTAAAAACACCGGACGCTGGCTGCGGTCTACCAGCAGTACGCAAACAGACGATGAGTCCCAGGATCCTGTCCGGGGACTCGGAGAATGCGCTGCTAAACACACGTGTTCATGCAGCGCTATGCGCCCCGTTCACACAGTCCGTGACCCCGATTCCTTTGCATGAAAATGCCGGCAGATTTGACATCTGCTTGTATCCAAGCAGGTGTTGTAGCAGGGTCCATATGGAACTCCGCATAGCGCAGCGCAGTATTACCATATCGAAAGCCACGAGTACGCCTGGAGCTTTTGTGCTGTGGAGACAGAACAGTGCAAGTCGAGAAAAAAGCAGAATGCAGCAACAGATAAAGAAAAAAAAATAGATTGTTTATCGTCTTGATATAAAAAAGGGTTACTTGGAAATGACTGACAATTGCATTCAAATAAATGACTTTATATATAATTTAGAATCTGATCTCCTAATATTATAACATAAAGAGATATAGAGATATATAATAATAATAATAATAATAATTAATAATATTATAATTATATTTTTTACTTATGTCCCATAGTAGTGGTAACACCTTGTAGATAGTTAGTTAGAATGAAATATACTTTAAAGTCTAAAAGGGTTGGGAACCCCCCCCCAAGCCCCCCCCCCCCCCCCCACCCAGCCCCTCAAAAAACTAAAGTGAACTGTTTCCCCTCTGAAAGCAATTAAAGACAATAAAGCAACAGTTGTGTCTCTTTTTTTTTTAACCGAGAGGGAATCCTGATTTTCTGTTTGGCTGGGCACACTGAATGGGGCTATTCAGGGCTGCCTTGCCGCCACCTTTTATCCCCCCTCCCTCCCTCGCTCTCTCGTTTTCCTGCAGCGATCGTGATTTCTGCTGGTCGGAATGCCTGAATGAGGGAGCGAGGGGGGTCAGGGGCCTATGTGCCCGTGGTAATCTGCCCCCCCCCCACCTCTCTCCCCAAATGAAGGGTTTGTCAGCTGGGAGAAGGAGAAGAGAAGAAAGGGGAGGCGGTTGTTTTTTTTGTTTGGGACAGAAAGGCAGTTCTGCCTCGCTTCGCCCTCCCCGTCCATTCAATCCCCTCTGCATTCTTGCATTGTCAAGGAAAGAGGGAGGGGAGAGAAAGGGGCTGGGAAACATGCCGATGCAAGCCAGCGCTGCCCCTGTTAAACCTGCCCTATAGCAATCTGGGTCTTCTGTGTGATTGGGGGCATTCGGAGGGAATGGGCAAAGAGATAGAGCTGAGGGGCTGGGAGGAGGCAGTGGGGCTCTAGTATTTAGAGCTGAGAGGCTGGGAGGAGGCAGTGGGGCTCTAGTATTTAGAGCTGAGGGGCTGGGAGGAGGCAGTGGGGCTCTAGTATTTAGAGCTGAGGGGCTGGGAGGAGGCAGTGGGGCTCTAGTATTTAGAGCTGAGGGCTGGGAGGGAGGCAGTGGGGCTCTAGTATTTAGAGCTGAGGGGCTGGGAGGAGGCAGTGGGGCTCTAGTATTTAGAGCTGAGGGGCTGGGAGGAGGCAGTGGGGCTCTAGTATTTAGAGCTGAGGGGCTGGGAGGAGGCAGTGGGGCTCTAGTATTTAGAGCTGCTGGGGCAGTGGGGCTCTAGTATTTAGAGCTGAGGGGCTGGGAGGGAGGCAGTGGGGCTCTAGTATTTAGAGCTGAGGGGCTGGGAGGGAGGCAGTGGGGCTCTAGTATTTAGAGCTGAGGGGCTGGGAGGGAGGCAGAGTGGGCTGGGAGGCTGGGAGGGAGGCAGTGGGGCTCTAGTATTTAGAGCTGAGGGGCTGGGAGGAGGCAGTGGGGCTCTAGTATTTAGAGCTGAGGGCTGGGAGGGAGGCAGTGGGGCTCTAGTATTTAGAGGGGCTGGGAGGGAGGCAGTGGGGCTCTAGTATTTAGAGCTGAGAGGCTGGGAGGAGGCAGTGGGGCTCTAGTATTTAGAGCTGAGGGCTGGGAGGGAGGCAGTGGGGCTCTAGTATTTAGAGCTGAGAGGCTGGGAGGAGGCAGTGTGGCTCTAGAGGGCTGGGAGGGAGGCTGTGGGGGGGGGGGGGCAGTGGGGCTCTAGTATTTAGAGCTGAGGGGCTGGGAGGGAGGCAGTGGGGCTCTAGTATTTAGAGCTGAGGGGCTGGGAGGGAGGCAGTGGGGCTCTAGTATTTAGAGCTGAGGGGCTGGGAGGGTGGCAGCAATGAGGGCTGGTGGTTAGAGTTGAGGGACTGGGAGGGTGGAAAGCAGTGTTGTCCTAGTAGTTAGAGTTGAGGGACTGGCATGGAGGGAGGCTTGTTAGCTCCCATATGTAAAAGCATCTCTTTCATGTTCACGATGTTCAGACTGCAATACAAAGCTTCTTTCAGGCAATATTTCATCACCAGGTAGTTGTCCACACAGGCATTTTAAAAGCTCTGCTAAACAATACCTACAAACACACAGGACAGTGAGACATTAAATAAATGTGCTGCAATCCTGATTTTATAAAGCTCAGCGGGACAGAAGGAGCTTCTGCGAAGCAAGTTCCCTTCAGTACTTATTACAGAGAAGCTGCTTCACTGGAACCCTGGAACTGAAATGAGAGGGGGGCGGGAGGGGAAGGGGGCGAGAGGAGAAGGGGGCACAGAGGGGAGAGGGGGGCGCACAAATAAAAGGAATAAAGAAAAGTCATGGGAGTAGTAAAGGGAGGGATCTGTTTTGTTGGCGCTGCAGAGGGGTAAGCTGTCGAGTCAGGGCTGATTAGCAGGCTGAAATATGCAAATCCTATTCAGGATGGAGTGAATAGATGCCCCCAGTAGCCGGCTGGGGTTTCAAACCCTCGTGTTGAATAATCTCTCTCTCTCTCTCTCTCTCTCTCTCTCTCTCTCTCTCTCTCTCTCTCTCTCTCTCTCTCTCTCTCTCTCTCTCTCTCTCTCTCTCTCTCTCTCTCTCTCTCTCTCTCTCTCTCTCTCTCTCTCTCTCTCTCTCTCTCTCTCTCTCTCTCCCCACACTTCTATGTGTATAGCATGAAATACCAACCCTTTCCATTACTAACTCTTGCTTACTGGGCTGTATCAGAGCTTGAAAATGTCATTGATAACCACCTGCTGCTGCAAGTGCATTGTTATTCTTCCAGTGATCATTATAGGTTTCATTCATGACTAAAATGCAAGGTGAAACTTCACAAAGAGAAGCATTCGGCAGTGTGCTAATCAAGGCAGAACGAGTGTCTGTTTGACTTGGTTTCTAAGTGCGTTTTTAACATTAAAAGGTGCTTGTCTCGGCTCCTGCTTGCCGGTGTACTGTCCTGCAAACGCTGAAACCCTTTGTGCAGCCTCCTTATCTCACTGCATCTCTCTCTCTCCTGAACCTACAGGACAGGAAGGCTATCCGATACAGACCCGCGCACAAAGGCTCTGGGATAAGAAAGCTGTTTATTGAGGTTCCTGTGAAAGGAATTCCTTTGTACCTCCCTTTCTCTCTCCCCCTCCCCCACTCAGAACGAGTTCTTCCAGACTGACAGACCCCCCCCACCCCCCACGCCTCCTCGCTCACACCTGCAGTTTACACCCCCTTGAGGAGGACCAGGGGAATCCTGTTATAATGCCACTGCAGCACCCTGTGCAACCCTCAGCTGAGTCAATACCACAGTGCAACCACTATACAGTGCAGCACTGCTTTCATTGCAGGATCCTCGCTTTGCCATTTTGAATAAAGAGCCTTTAAAAGTGCAAGCAGTGGAAGGGACAGTGCTGCCCTGGGATGACATTCGGGTTCCAGTTTTCCCTGATCCCAGCTCTCACAGATTCTGGAAGGACAGCAGGAAATCTCCTCAGTTCCGTTTTCCTTTTCCGGATGCTGTCAGTGTCAGAATCTCGGAACCCGGAACCCGGAAACCCGGCACCGGAACCCCCCACAGTGCAGGCAGCTGAGAAAGGAAGCTGCAGGCTGGAGCCAGGTGAGGCAGGGAAATGAGTGAAGTGACGCCGCCACCTGCTGGACACAACTGTCTCTGCATGGCAGTGAAAACCCAGCTCTCTTCTGCTTCTACAGCGTCGGTGCACGACTCCTGTTCAAAGCTATAGGAATCAGTCAGATGCCGACGTGCATGTAGCTTGAAATATAATTTTAGTTGCTTCTAATGATCAGTTGTTCTGGGTCTGTTGTTATGGAATCTCTATCATATTTCTCTCAATCTGCCTTTACCTAAAGCAATTAACATTCGCAGCTTCTTAGTGTTCACATGGCATGCCTCTGATCTTTATATGGGGGCTGGGAGACAATGCAATGCGAGTGATAGTGCACCTCACTATTGTTGCATGTTGGCACTGCATAGGTTCCTGCATTTCCCTTTTCATGACACCCGCACGCCTACGGCTGCACCTGGATATTCACACTTGATACACGCATTTAAAAGATAAATAAAGGCTGCTCCCTGGCATTGTGTAGCTCATCCACGGTGGAAAGCAGACTAACTGGAAAGAGCTGTTTGTGGATAGAGAGCAAATGAAACCAGAGCCTCCAGCAGCACCGCGGCGTCGAGCGCAGAGCCACACTCCCAAGCGTTTCCAGCCAGACTAGCACTGGGGAATGAGTGGCCCATCTCCTCTCACTCAGACCCCTTACTAAACAGCCTGCTGTCTCAGAGTCGGTGATACAGAGACGCTCAATGTTTTTAATCAGATTTAATCACAGACAGTATCACAGGCTGACAATCCGTTGAAAGCTGGGGGAATGCTGGATCCACTTTCTTCAGCCCTGGGAGGAACAGCACCCGCTTGCTTCAGTTCTTTTTCGGCAAACCCAGGAAGTCGTCCTCTCCTGTTGCAGAACACATCGAAAACATGACGCAGCAAACCCAGGCCACTGTAACCCGCTGTGAAAGATCTGAGAGCACCGGTTAACCCTTGAGATGTACCTGCGCAGGCACTGAGGCCAAAAAAAGTGAATCAACTGGACTAGTAAACGCAGTGTCCAAAGGGCAGCCCTCTCTGACCGTGTCTGCTGTGTTACTGGACAGAGCGTCTCTTAATGTTCCCTGTGTGTCATGGACCTAGCTGGCTATCTCACAGAGTCAGTAAAGCAGTACAGCTTGCAAAATGAAGACATTTATTGGGAACTGGCCAGCAAGAGACAGCAGCAGTGAAAACATTTAGGCAGCTCTCTTGCAGGATTCGTTTGAAAGTGTTAAATATACACCTTTAATATCAGCTAACTGATTTTGTAGCCTGCGTGTATGTCTGGAATGCGGTTGTACCTGTAAAGGCCTCTGCTGCCACCTAGTGGTTTACATTTGGAATTACTCATTTAATTCATAATGGCATTCCCAAGTCATTCGATCCAGTGATTGATCGAAAAAAAGATTTTAACTCACATCCAAGTGCATTCAGGTATCTTTTCCCCTGCCTCTCTTTTCTTCAAGAGATTCAGGACTACAAGTTCCAGAATGCATTGGGGCGAGAGTTTAAAATTCGGAACTGCACCTACCATCCTTCAGGGTTCCACAGTACTCCTCACACTCTTTCTGGGTGTAGAACCTGTTGCCATTGCCCTGGCAACTGCTGTATTTGAAAGGGACGCACTTCCCGCTGGTGGAGTCGAAGGCCCAGAGCTCAGTGTATGTGGTACAGGAGCCACTCTGA
>NW_024472895.1:0-2668 GCF_017654505.1 Polyodon spathula | reverse complement strand
ATGGGCAGCCGGCACACAGCTGAGGGAGAGAGGGGGAGTGAGAGAGAGCGAGGGGGTGAGTATGAAAGTAAAGACGAGGAAACACAAAGCCACTTTTTCAGGAAGGACGACTTGAAACCTGGTTCCAGGAGACCGAGAGACCTAATCTGAGGCAACTCTGCTGAATCAAACCCCAAGTCCCACCCCTGTGTGCCTGAATCCTAGACTCCTGAAAACAGGTTCCAAGCTGCACAGTGGCTTTGAGAAGAGAGGCAACTCTCCTCTTCCTTCCTTTATAATTTAAACCAGGCTCACTGTTTATTAAACCTTTCAAACAGTCGTTTTGGACACAATAAATATACATTTCAATTATTTTCCATTGCTTTATATGAGGGGAGGGGTCAGCATCCTCAGATGAGGTCATCATGCATGTGCTTGCTAGTCTTCCTCATATAAAGACTAGTAGAGTTTTCCTCATGCATGAACGTGCTAGTGAGTGCAGCTGTGAGGTCCGGTTCATGCAGTGTTCTGATCCACCCTGCCGTGCTCTCACCCTCCGTCCTGCAGCTCTGCAGACACTCCTTCTCTGTCACAAAGTTATTGTCGTTGCCCAGGCAACCCCCGTAGGAGAACTCCTGGCAGGTCATGAGGGTGGCGTTGTAGAAGAACCGTGGCTCGTACCCGAAGCAGGGCCCCTGGTCCCGGGGCAGCTTGCAGGAGTCTGTGTGGAGAGAGGAGGAGAGATTAGACTCTTTAATCTAATCCCTGACGCTGCTGCTTACATCATACAATGCACAGCATCATGTTTATGGTATTACACTCAAGGGCTTTTTGTAACTTTATCTAAGGTATTGGCTTAAAGGTGTTAAGTTGCTTTTTTTACTTAAGGAGAGAATTGCACTGCAGGTGTTTTCATGCAACTGACCAGGTGCCAGTGTGTACAGCAGTATGTATATGACCTTCTTTGTGGAAAAATGGGGTGTCATCGCCGGATCCCTCAGGGGCCTGGGCTAGGCCAACATCCCTGCGGACCTTCTGAGAAAACAAAGCCTGGAATTACTGAAATGGCGCACACTGCCCCCTAGCTGCTAGGGGGAGAAGGCTGAGAAACAGTTATGTCATCAGCGATTTGTTTTAAAATGAATAGAGACGGGGGACACGAGGAGCGTGTGGGAGTGACCAGAGGCTGTTGGGTGTCCTGGGAATATATACGTTGTAAATCAGTCATTTTACACTTCTAAACTTTTACAATGCTAGCTCATTGATTTAGACTGTATCAGATTGCATCAATACAGTGTGTGTCGTGATTTTTTTTTCATAGAAAAACGTATGTGGTACTTAATGGGTTACAGTGTAGCGCAGGAAGAGGAGCATGGGGCCGTCCCTCTGTCTCACTCACCAGCATCGCAGGCTCGTCTCTCTCTCTGGGCTGGCACTCCTCTGCATTAGGGAGAAAGGGCGAGAGAGTTGGGGTCAGGCGGCGCTGGGAGTGGTATCTGCTCAGTGATCATTAGGAATGTCTCACCTGTTTTTGGTAGCATTTGGATGGACTCCTCTCCGATCCCCTGCTCCAGAGCGAACTGTTTGAAATCCTCATGCAGGCTGGGGCGCAGTTCCTGGGAACGGCCTGTAGAGGGGGAGAGGGAGCAGATTAGAATAGATTCCATTGAGAATGCCTCCTTTGGTAAATTAAATACGATAATAAATATTGTAAAATTTAGCTATGCTATTTTTTTGTTTGTTTTATGAATTTCAAGGAATTTGTTATAAAAGTTAAGGGGAGGTGTTTGGAACGCTTGTTGGCCCGGGGCTGGTACTCTGTGTTCGTTATAGAAAGTGCGGTGAAGTTTTGTAGGGGTGACCCGGGGGGAGCGCTGGGGGGGGGGTCTCCTTACCGTACAGTTTGGCGGTCTTGGTGACTTCCCCTTCCTTTTGTTTCAGCATCAGTACCATGGCGTACTCGTCGTAGTTCGTCCGAACGACATAGACGTCGACATCCGCATTCCACCCTGGGAGTGTGAAGAAAAGAGAGAGAGAGAGAGAGAGAGAGAGAGAGAGAGAGAGAGAGAGAGAGAGAGAGAGAGAGAGAGAGAGAGAGATGTTATAAAAACGCTTGAAGATTGCCTTTTTATTCTGGGTGTACGAATGTTTTTTTGTCGCAATCATTTTAATAAAAGAAGGAGGGAGTCACGTTTTATAAAAAGGAAGGTCCAGGGTCAAGCTGGAGATTAATAATTCTCAACCGCGCACAGCACAGTACAGTAAAATATAGCGCCCTATTCACAAGTGCGTGTAACCAGCATATTAAACAGTGCTTCGAAAAATGAACATCATAACAACCCTCTCCCTAAAACTATGGAAACCATGTTTTACAAACTGCAAGCAAGCTCGAGCGAATTAATCGCAATGTTGTTTCAGGGCTGAGGAAAGGCGTGTCTGCGTGGCTCTGCTGAAGGGACTCACGGCTGCAGTGGTACTTCATGTGTCCTGGGGTCTCGGTCTCTCTGTACACCGCGGTCTTCTCCTTGCACTGGCCATTCCTGGAGTAGCACACAGAAAGGGGCAGCGCTTTATACCCAGTGTCTCTGATTACAGTGCATTCACACAGCAGCGACTTGGTAAATGCATCTGCGCGTACATGTCATTACAATGCTATTAATTATGCTCAGTTACGCACGCACCCACACGC
>NW_024472894.1:0-25000 GCF_017654505.1 Polyodon spathula | reverse complement strand
CCACACACACACAAGGCGAATCTGCCTTCTCTGTGCCCGGGTGCTGTTCTCTGAACGGAGGGACTCACATAGTGAAGGTGATGGTTGCGTCTACCCGGCTTCTCTCATCGGTCGGGACCAGGACCAGGGTGCCCATGGATAGCTTGCTCTTGTAGGCAGCCAGCTTGGGGCAGGTGGAGGCCAGTCCGAGGCTGTACCACTTACCCATGAACTGCAACAGAAACACAGCGAGTGACTCCCCACAAATACACACCGCAACCGACTGGGAGCAAACAAGCGCAGTCATTTAAACACAACATAATCACACCTAGCCGTGCATCTACCTACACCGTTGCATTTCCGTTAATAAAATGCAATGCTGGTCTGCGTGTTTGAGAAACCGGCCACGGCTTTCTCTTTGGAAGAGACCATTGATTTAGTAACCAGGGCACGCGTAATCAGAACGGAGAGCGGTTTTCTTTACCCGGTCCTGGTCGAAGTTTCCCTGAACCTGAGCGGCAGGCTCTTGGGGCAGCACCCACCCGGTGACGAGGGGCAGAGCGAAGAGAAAGCTAAGCGTGCCCTGCATCTTGGTCCTGTGCTGTGACGAGTGAGTGGTCTCTGTGAGTTGCGCAGTGAAGGAACATTGCCCCCTCACAGAAACCTCTCTCCTATATGAATTCACTCGCCCTCAGGGTCACTCACCCACGGTGTACTGCACACTCTGCGTTTGCTTAACCCCGTCAGTAAATAAAGCAAGGGGAGCAAAGGTCTCAGGGATCTGCAAACTCTGAAACTTATTTTATATCTGCAGATTATCTAGAGTACAGCTATTTATTTTCAATTCTGAAAACTCCCTTTGTCGTTACCAGGGGTGCAAATCGTTTTGAAAATGTTTTAGCACTAGCAACCCGTGGTGTGGCCGTGTCTACGGGGGTGCACAGTAGCTGATGGTACGGTAGAGCATTTCGCAGGGTGAAAGTAGACAGCAAACAAAATATTTTGGCACTTTTATTATTTTTTTTTTCAAGGTTTTTAAAAACGTGTTTTACAAAGTGAGGGCTTCCCACAACCTCGTTTTTTCAGCAGTTACCACACCTCCCCCCCACACAAATCATTTTATTTTAATGACTGGAGATCTTATTTCCTGTGATAATGCTTCAGTACGTTCAGTTTACCTTTCCCATTCAGTCCTGGGTAACTCTCTACCTTGTGACACTGCTGTGTAATGTGGGTTAGTGTCCACTGGGACCACCAAACTCTATGTACAGGGTGATCCATAATTCAGGCATCATAGCCACCTGTTATGCGGATTAGGGTGCTCTCTGTTGATCTGCACCACACATCTAAGTGATCTGAATCTGCTCCTCGTTGCTTACAAACACTTCACACCTGAAAGAAATAAGGGAGGTATGCCTGGCTAATAGGATACCAGGTATTCATTTAGCTAGTGAAGGTGGGGGTCTGCCCAGGCTGTCCTGCAGAGTCCAGCCTGCACATGGGGATGGGTGATTGTGAAGAGAGCACAGAAACTACAAG
The DNA here is from genome assembly GCF_017654505.1 of Polyodon spathula. Classification (NCBI taxonomy): domain Eukaryota; kingdom Metazoa; phylum Chordata; class Actinopteri; order Acipenseriformes; family Polyodontidae; genus Polyodon; species Polyodon spathula. Next base: position 23,482 of record NW_024472894.1, on the reverse strand, counting down.
ACTTAATGATTCCACCCTCCAGTCAGATCTCTGAGGGGGGGGGGGGGGTTGTCCCCACTCGGGGCTGAGAAACAAATCTGGCTGTGGGATCGGCTCCCACCCTGCATCAACACTGGGGGAGTCAGGGACAGTGACCCGCAAGACAAGGTACATTTACACAACCTCGCTGGTAAACACAGAGAGCGTGGATCTGTACTCTCACACTTGTTGATGTGGGCTCAGAGAGAGAGAGAGAGAGAGAGAGAGAGAGAGATAGACCAACCAAGACTAAAAGAATGATTAAACAGGGTGAAAAATCTTTCACCAAAACAAACATGTGTGAGAATAACAAACACAGGAGCAGGGAAGGATCAGTCAGCCAGCCAGAGTGCCGCCTTTCACCCTGCGCTCAGAACACCGTCCAGGGTACCAACATCCTGGAGCATAGGAACGGGCTGCTCTGTTTATTTATTTAAAAACTCAGTGCAAACAAACTGTGTCAACACTTCCTGCCCTTTACTAAACACTGCTATAAGACAACAGTGACTCTGGAATAAAAGTTCTATCAGAGCTTTCCAAACTAAAAAAATAAAAAACAACCAAAGTTCTTAAAAGAACGAGAACACATAAGACTGAAACCAGACTTCACACCCCTTGTGGAATTTGTGTTCAATAGACATGTTCATATTCTACATCCTTTGATTTTGCTTGGACAAAAACATAAAACAAAAAAGCTAGCTACAGTCCAGCCTTCACCTCTCAATCACAAGCACCATACAGCTCTGGTGTATCAGGCAAGTCACTGGTGAATTGGAAATACAGTGGGGTAGCTGCAGCCATCCCCATCAAACCAAAAACATACCGGAAAGGTGCAGTTTTGCTGTTCATTCAGAGAGGTGCAGGACAGTCCCCAGTCGTTTTAAAATAACAGGACACACTGTTTATTTAACTGTATTTATTCATTAAAAGATTACATTGCTTAAAAAGGTTTGTGGAATGAAAGAACTTGCTTGGAATTTACAGCTGGCGGTTTCCAAGGTTACAGAGCTTGTAGAACACCTCCGATCCCGCGCCTCCGCATTCCGTTTGGGATGAGGAATGTTCCATTTGCCGTCGATCAGGACAAGCTGTAGCAAGCCAACGGATGACGGCGCCGATGAATGAGGAGAGCGGCTTTGCATGTGGATCAGGTGCTGTGATTCAAAGGCAGTCTCCGAATTAAACAAAGCAGCATGGTTTGAAGCAAGGACCCTGCGATTTAAAAAAAAAAAAAAAAAAAAAAAAAAGAGTATTTCATTTAGCACTTCTGAACATCCAGCCTTTAACATTTACCAAAGGAGTCAATGCAGCTGGGAGAGAATGGTATGGCTGGTAGAGCGATCCCACGGTGGCTATACTCTCAGATTCTTTAGATACCTTGGCTCGCCCTACAGCAGTAGGGATCCACACACATGCCAACAATCCATTGCAGTAGCACAACGGTACCATAACAGTACAGTGCAGCAGCATCAGGACCAGAGGCTCTGTGAATGCTTCTGCAATGCTAGCGTCTCTTCAGGGTAATCCACTGGGATTACGATGAGATATCCTGTGCAAGAGGCTGCTAAAATCACCCAGGTGTTGGGCTTGTCTTTCAAAACGTACAACAAGCATTTTATTGCTCACCTAGATTCCACCTTCAGGACAGTCCTCTGAAAAAAAACAAGCGAAATTGAATTCCATTAGATACATACCGGTATATAAAAGACAGTATTGAATATGACGACTGCCATTTGAAACACACGTGTGTGAAAAGCAGCACACACTATCCTATACTGAAACTGAACTAAAAAAATCAGCAGGCTTGAGGCGTTATGTGGCGTTTAGAGGCGTTATGTTTTACTACGATCGCGGTCTCTGGCTCGCCTCATCTGGTCTGACCTGCAGGGGGCGCGGTGGTACAGCAAGGTGAACCAACCCCTGGTTGCTTTCCCCCTCCCTCGATGGGGATTTGAACCTACAAGTTCCCCTTGCCTGGGAACTGCTGACAAGCTTATCTGAGGGGGGCTGCATTTACCTGTGACTAGCGGAATCACAATGGAATCCTCTGGTACGCCCTGGGCCAGTGAGAACGCTTTGAATTTCTCCATCAGCTCTGCGCTGAGCTTCTGCTTCCTTCCTGTAAAACACGAGAGACAGAGAGGCACAGACAGAGAGATACAATATTTCCCTCAATTTAAAATAATACAAATCTGTTATACAAAACTTTTGTTTTGCAGCACCTACCATACATGGCCACCTGTGTGGACCCTTGCCCTCCTCTCGGATTGTGTTTGAGGACCAGCGCATACTCGTCATAGTTGGTGTCCACTATTGTGATGTCTTTCAATGCATTTGAACCTGGAGACCACAAAACGCTCATTAAACTGGACTCACAGCTCTAACCACCAAGCCATAGCATCTCCCTCCCATAGTCCCTCTGCTCTAACAGCCAAGCCATACCATCTCCCTCCCAGTCCCTCTGCTCTAACCGCCAAGCCATAGCATCTCCCTCCCAGTCCCTCTGCTCTAACCGCCAAGCCATAGCATCTCCCTCCCAGTCCCTCTGCTCTAACCGCCAAGCCATAGCATCTCCCTCCCAGTCCCTCTGCTCTAACCGCCAAGCCATAGCATCTCCCTCCCAGTCCCTCTGCTCTAACCGCCAAGCCATAGCATCTCCCTCCCAGTCCCTCTGCTCTAACCGCCAAGCCATAGCATCTCCCTCCCAGTCCCTCTGCTCTAACCGCCAAGCCATAGCATCTCCCTCCCAGTCCTCTCTGCTCTAACCGCCAAGCCATAGCATCTCCCTCCCAGTCCCTCTGCTCTAACCGCCAAGCCATAGCATCTCCCTCCCAGTCCCTCTGCTCTAACCGCCAAGCCATACCATCTCCCTCCCAGTCCCTCTGCTCTAACCGCCAAGCCATACCATCTCCCTCCCAGTCCCTCTGCTCTAACAGCCAAGCCCCCAGGAGTTTCACTTACTTGTGCTGAAGTACTTGAAGCGACCTGGCTTGTCTGTCTTCTCATACAGGAAAGACATACTGTGACAACCAGAAGACCTGTAGAAAGAAAATGGATTACAAACACATCTTTTTTTAATGTTTGCAGTAAAACAGACGGCCCCAGTCTGCCGGGGTTGTACAGTAGAGAGACACGCACTTGAGTTGCCACATGGTCAAGCTGACGCTGCCAGTCTCCATGGGGACCAGCACACCCACATTGATCTTGAAGCTGTCCCGGTACTGCTTGAACGAATCTGCGTTGTGGGCAATTCCGACCCGGTACCACTTCCCTGCAAACTGGACACAGAGAAGGCGGCTCAGGACCGTTATATACATTATAAAATAAATACACGGACACCAATTCTGTAACGTTTTATTGAATATTTCAAAATCAGCAACTAGGCAGCGTTGTAAATGAAAGCTGTGTATTCGCGTTACGCTACAAATCACACCGCTAAACTGTACGTGTTACACGGTGTCCTTCTTACATCGCCGAGGTTGCTTTTTTAAATGCTCACAAAACAAAAAACAAGAAACTACCAACAAAACAAAACATGTTGTTAACTTTCCACTCAAGCACAAAAAGTTACTTTCTCAAACTCTAGCTATTTTGTAGCAGTCCTCGTTATCAGATTAGTTTTTTTTTTTCTGTCTTCTATTTCTAAAGCTATTTCTGGTTTTGCACGCTTCCTTTCCGAGCTGAGCGGTGCTTCATCGCTGTCAAGGGGGTGAGGAATATAATCATGCAAATGAGCTTTTCCAGTGCGATCGTTAATCAAATACCAGCGACTCCGAGAGGCTAACTAATAAAACGCGTAGAGATCACCCCACGCAAAGTAACGTTTCCCAGTTAAACTCGGTATACATCCAACTTACCCTTTGCAGGTCGAAGTCCTTCTGCGGATGGACTTCTCCGCCCTCGGTTAGAACGCAAAGGGCTCCGAGAACCGTCAACAAAACAGCCTTCATTTCTGCAAGCGTCTCTCTCCAAACCAAGCGATGCCCTGCACTCGCAGCTGCTGCTTTATAAAACAGCTGACAGGCATGCTATTAAACCCCGCCCCCTCTCCTAGCCAGTACAGACACAGGGAGCTCTGCTTTCGGTAGCTCATGACCTCTACCCCCGTATCTCTCGTCCCGGGATGGGACAGGGGAGCAGCGTGGAGTGCTAGCATTCTAAGAAAGGGTGTTACGCAAGTCCGCATTGTTCCCCAAGTCAATTACATCACACTGTGCAAAGTGGCCATTGTTTGAGAAGAGAGCGAGTGCAGAATTTAAAGAGGGCTGAGGTGCTGTTTTTCAGAGCCTGTGGTGCGCCCAGGTCTGTCAATTACGGTGATTTAAACGCTTCAAAAACACACACAGAAAAGTGAGGCGCCCTCTACAGAACTCCATCAAAGCCAGGCTGACTCGTCTGTGTTAAACACTAACGGGTTGATTTGATCTACCTCCTGATACCCTGATGCTGTGCAGGTTTGAGTCCCCTCGTTATTATTTTACAAAAAGGAACTCGGTGTGGAATTTGATCATTGTGGGGCAGGTGTAACCGCTAACACTCTGACAGGGACGGGAATAAGAAGTGATTTCAGTGTTTGTGAAGGACTGGAAGATCAGGGAGGAGATGGGAGTGGAAAATCAAGAGATGCACAACCAGTGATTTGTGTAAAAAAAAAAAAAAAAAAAAAAAAAAAAAAAAACAACAGTAACACAAGCCCAGACACGTGCTCTTCCATCACAGCTGGTTTATTTGCTAATTAGAGATCACAGTATATATTATTCTAGTAACTATCTGAAGGAAATAAACAATCACAGATATTAAAGTTACACTTTTACCCACTGAGGGGAGTTTCAGTTACAGACAGTACATTGCACAGCTGGATTGCAGCCTGTGATTAACATCATGGTATTATCTGCCTGCTACAGTACGCAGGCATGAGTGAGGTTTTAAAAACAAAATAAAACCATGATTCAGTGCTGTGCAAAGTCAGAAGCTTTGTTACGCTGAAGCAGTTCCCCAGATCCATAGAGTGAAGTCCCTGTGGTGAAACGCTGTGGTGTTTCTGCTACTCAAAGCTGACAGAAAGCTTGCGCTGCCGAGACCTGCAGTGCAGACCGATCTCATCCTGCATGCTTCCGTCCGCAGCTTCAAAACACTCACTGATCAATTCCAGTGGAAAGAGCAGAAAGGACTGTGGGGGTCTGCTGGATCCACCTGCAGTAAAACGCTCTAGAATCACACCCACCCCTTTGTGAAGCAGACCAGCGCTTCGGTTAGCACCTTCGTCTCCGAGTTCAGCAGTGCCAGCTCCTCCCACTACTGGTTTGCACACCCTGTTCAGCAGCTGTGGTAAAGGTCTCCTTCACTGTGCACACAGGGGTAGGAGTGCATTGTCCTGTCAGTAATGCTGGCCCGTGTGTGCGACCCCAGAGCTAGGAGGAACCTCTGAAGCGCTCCTCGATTTGTTCCAGAGATCTCCCCTTCGTTTCAGGAACAAAGAACGCGGTGAAGAGGACGCTTAGAACACAGAACCCAGAGAACAGCCAGAAGGTTCCGGAATTAGTAAGGAGATTCTAGAAAGGAAAATGAATGGAACGCAGGGATTAGGAAGCAGTGGAACACATTGGGGTCTACTGGAATGATCTCAACACCTTGAAATGCCACTGTCCTCATTTGAGGACAGGCTTCTTAGTGATTTTTTGGAGCATTTGTAAGTGGCACCTACCTGTTATTTAAAAGTTTTCTTTAACTATACTGTTACGAGAAATTAATATAGTTTTGTTAACCGCAGAAGTTAAGCTTGGTGCTAATCAAGCTCGTAGTAAAACCTGGACCGCTATGCAATAGGAGTCTTATTCTGTAAACACACTGCAGTTGCATGGGCTGCTTACCAGGAGATCATGAAACTCCTTGGTGATGATGAAGGCAGAGCCCCAGTTGGTCAGCACACACGCCCCGCTGGCGAAGCCTCTGGCTTTAGCGGGGAAGATCTCTGACATCACCAGCCAAGGGATGGGACCCCACCCCAGTGCAAAACCTAGGAGAACAACACAGGACCTGCACACCTCTGAAAACACACACACACAACACAGCAGCAATTACAGAGCAGGAGTGGCAAGTGCTGGTCCTGAAGAGCCTTGAAGGGACGTCTTGCTTTCCTTCCACCCAACTTCTCTGTACAGATTATTCTCTTCATTGCTCAACACTAACATTTTCCCCAGGTCTTTAGCCATTTATTACTTAGACACCCATAAAAGCTGCAGGATTGTGGCTCTGCAGGACCAGGGTTGTCCAGAAAGCCTGCAGGATTGTGGCTCTGCAGGACCAGGGTTGTCCAGAAAGCCTGCAGGATTGTGGCTCTGCAGGACCAGGGTTGTCCAGAAAGCCTGCAGGATTGTGGCTCTGCAGGACCAGGGTTGTCCAGAAAGCCTGCAGGATTGTGGCTCTGCAGGACCAGGGTTGTCCAGAAAGCCTGCAGGATTGTGGCTCTGCAGGACCAGGGTTGTCCAGAAAGCCTGCAGGATTGTGGCTCTGCAGGACCAGGGTTGTCCAGAAAGTCTGCAGGATTGTGGCTCTGCAGGACCAGGGCTGGCCCCCGTTAGAGATGTTACACACAGGGTACCGCTATTAAAGGAGCCGCTTCATGCAAGCCCACAAGTGGCCTTTCTGGATGCCCTTGAGTGGGGTATCCACTCTATGACATATCGTTAGACTGCATCACATGGAGATCTCGCTTGTAACACACAGCCCTGTGTCTGCCTTCATTATCAGGGATTCTTACCTGCTATAAACATGCCCATACTGCCCAGGGCAAGCCAGACAAGGGCTCCCTCTATCGGGCCACCAGGACTCTGGGTGGCAAAGAGATGAAGACCGTGGATAGAGGAGTTGCCGGGGTCTGCAGCAATGAGTTTAAAGTAGACTCCGAAGACTCCTGTACTGATCGCCATGGTGACCCCTGCAATGAAAGACACGAATGAACGCTCAGGACTTCACACGCTGTGATCACGAGACCCGGAAGCAGAGAAGTCCCTTTTAGGACTATGCAAATCTCCAGGTACAACTTATTACAAGTTTATACAAACAGCATCATTCAATTGTATTAGGTCATTGGGCATGACGAGGCAGTTTCAAACGGGGTGTTTTTATATCAGCAAAATCATTCTGTAGACTTCCTAGCAGGAAGGCGTGCAATTTTAATCTAGTCAGGTACCAAATAAATACCTGCTCGAATATCTGTTTCTTTGAAAACGGAGAGCTACTTCAACAGCTGTTCCGGCATTATCTCTGATCACTTTAACGAGCGTGTCACATCAGCCATTAAAAATAAAAATACAAAAAACGATGAACCTACGGGCGGCGCGTGACACTTAGGAACGAGATCACGAACGGAAAGAGCTTCTTCTCACCTGATACAATGAGCAAGACTTTCCTCCCAGCCCTGTCCATGATCAGCGCTGCCACGGCCGTGAAGACCACCTGAACAGCAGCTACGATGGCTGTAGCCACAATGCTGTTCTGTAATCACAGTAAAGGGTTATATATTCTCTATAATGAAAGAGAGGGGAAAAAATCATGTTGATGTTACAGAACAAAAAACAAACACACACTGGAGAGCGCTGAAGAGGACCTGAAATACGAAACTTTAACTGTTTGGTGCTAGTTTTGTAAAACTAACAGGTGTTAATTAAAGACTGGAGTACATACTTTGAAAAAATGGCCCTGTATATATCTCCAAACCGTGTTTGTAGAAGGATAGCATACGGTGATATCATTTCAATGCTAGCCAGTTCCAGATTTATTTTTAATAATACGCGTTTTGTTATTCGAACAGCACTGTCGGAAAAAAACTTTTTGGGCAGGTTTTCTACCTTAAAGTTTGCTTCTTCAAAGATAGTCTGGGCGTAAAACATTATGGCATTGATTCCAGTCATCTGCTGTAGAAACATCATCAGGACCCCGATAATGAAGGGCTTGTAGATTGCGGGCTTCTGCAGGTCTTGTAATTGGAGTCTGCTTCCCTAAAAGAAAAAGAGACATAGTCCTGTGGGGTTAAGAACTGCATTTAAAAGTAGAGACTTGGGCTAACTTCATCTACAGCTTTTAGGATTTCAAGAGTGCCTCCTGTGGGTGCATTTCTAACTGCGATTTTTGCGCCTCCCCAGCCTCACCCGCTCCGCAGAGCTGTCCTCGATCTGCCTGCACTCCCACTCGTGGTCCACGTCGGGGCCCCTGAGGAAGCGCAGGGCCGCACACGCCTCCGCGCGCCGGTTCTGTGTCAGCAAGTATCTGGGGGTCTCTGGCATGAAACACATGAGCACCAGCATGAGAGCGGGGGGCACGGAGCAGACCACCGCCAGCCAGCGCCAGTCCAGAACCAGACCTGGGGACAGGAAACCAAGACACACGCCGAGGGTGAGAACCAACAGCACTGCCAGCCAGCCAGCCAGCACCACTACTGAACCAGACCTGGAACCACAGCACTGCCAGCCAGCCAGCACCACTACTGAACCAGACCTGGAACCACAGCACTGCCAGCCAGCACCACTACTGAACCAGATCTGGAACCACAGCACTGCCAGCCAGTCCAGAACCAGACCTGGAACCACAGCACTGCCAGCCAGCCAGCACCATTACTGAACCAGACCTGGAACCACAGCACTGCCAGCCAGCCAGCACCACTACTGAACCAGACCTGGAACCATAGCACTGCCAGCCAGCCAGCCAGTCCAGAACCAGACCTGGAACCACAGCACTGCCAGCCAGCACCACTACTGAACCAGATCTGGAACCACAGCACTGCCAGCCAGCCAGCCAGTTCAGAACCAGACCTGGGGACAGGAAATCAAGACACACGTCCAGGGTAAGAAACCACATGTCGCCGTTACCTGCTATGTACGCCCCCATTATGCCCGTCACCACCATGAGCTGCACACATGACCCCAGCATCCCTCGAACCCGGGTATGAGCCGTCTCCGCAATATACAGCTGCAAGATTCAGAGCAGAGAGGAGCTTTCCAGGGGTTTAATTTAACACGAAATCAAGCTCTGCAATACCAGCACGATGACAGGCAGGTGAACCGGTAAGTGGCTTTGCAATTTAATTTTTTTGCAATTAAAAACGCCAAGGTGTTTTACGAAGCGATCAGGAGACGTGAAAATAACGGTAACAGACATTGCGACCGCCCGACTGTTCCTTCACAGCTGAGAAACTCCAGAGGTTCGATCACAACTAGCCGAGCGGTTCTCAAGACCTCAACAACTTACAGGCACGATGAGGGAGGTCATGCCGCTCGCCAGCCCGGTCAGCACGCGCCCCAAATACAGCATCCAGATGCTCTGTGCGGAGATGATGATGGTGAAGCCGACCACGAAGGGGATGGAACACATCATCAAGCTCAGCTTTTGGCCGATCTTATCCACCACCCAGCCCCCGACTACGCCTCCCAGGGCAGCCCCGAGAGTGACAACCGACTGGGGAACAGGAAAAGGAAAGTTAGTCCGGCTTAGCCCTTTCTCGTTTTTGTGACTTTTAGGGAACTGCGATGCTCACCCCAAACCAGGAGGCCTCTTCGTTCCCCAGTCTCAGATCGGGGTCGCTGATTCTCTGCAGGTCAGGGATGGCTGGGGAGCTGTATCCCAGGACAAACCCAAAACTAAGAGGCCCCAGGACAGCGGCAAAGGTGGCCAGGTACAGCTTCCCGTTCTGCACCTTGCTGGAAAACAGAAGGGGGGGGAAATACAAAAATAATACAGTATTGAAAAAATAAAAATAAACAACAAGAGTGGGAAGCAACAGGATTGCGGGTGCAATAGCATCAGAAAAAAAGAATAGCTATTTCATATATAGATTTATTTTTTTTTAATCAGAACAGGACAAGTGATAACCAGGACTTAGGGTTTTACCCAACGAGCTATTAGTTGGGTTATTGACAAATTGTGCTAAGGAGGCTTCTTACCAAAATGATCCCCTGCCTGGAATAAATGTAAAGGTAAATAGAGGTAGCAATCTGTATGTGCAAAACAACGTTGAGCTGTATTTTTAACAAGCACTCGTTTCCACCTGACACCTTCTGCTCTCCCATTAACACCCATTAAATGAGATAATAACGAGTCTGTCGCTATAACTAGAGGTTTGTTTTTGTAATGTACTATATTAATATTACCCGAGCTAAGTAATGAAGTGTATGGTAAAGCCGAACTCTGGGCTGACACTGACATAGTCAGTAGTTCCTCAAAAAAACAGAAAAAACAAAACCGAAACACAAAATCAGGTTATAATATGTTTCAATACTTACTCGAGGTAGTTCTGTTCTTCCCAATCGTTTTGGGAATCCAGCAAGTTCACCGAACCGTCTACTGCAGCTAACAGAGGCTTCGACTCTTCAGAGGAATCCATCTAAACCGCGGACACCCAGGGGGGGAATAAAACAGAAATGTAAGAAAAAATATATATATAATAATGAAACAACTGTTCGCAGCATCCCCTATTCGTCCAATCACATTAATGCACGATCACAAAATCAGTCCACACGCAATCATTCATATGCCTGACATTTTGCAAAGCTGCGTTTTAAAAATATCACGCACAAAGTGCAAAGACGATCCACTACAGCACACTCGCTTCACGTGATGTCACTTGTCCGTTTTATTTTATTTTATTTTTTTTTATCACTAAACCTGTTCAGCTCGTACGGTAAATACAAAACAGCCAAACTGAATGGAAAGTAAATTCCCCGTTTATTTTATTTACAATTGCATTTCTATAAAACCTCATTTTACCTTCAGTCGTTCCCCTTGGTGAACCGATGATTTTACTGTCTGACCGTCACCACATAGATCAATAATTGCAAACACACACAAAGGAAATGCTATAAACAAACCTGACTGGACGCAATGCATTCTGGATGTTGTAGTTTTTTACAACTGTTAGTCCAAATTGAACCTTACAGATCTCTCTGGCATTCACTGTTTTTTTTTTCACTGTGCAAAGCTATCGTCTTCATTGTAAGAAAAAAAATACGGAGTGAGATAACAGCGGCGGAGAATACCAAATTAAAAGAAATTAGCATTTCTTTTCACAGACTTAAAGAAACTGAGGAAAAACACCAACAACAAAAACCAGTTCCTAAAACGGGCAAAACTCTTTTTTTTCACAACAAACTGTTTATATAAATGGCTTCCTACTGTATTATTATTAGAATCTGTTTGCAAAATACAGGAAAAGCCGACTTATTTGAATTTTTTTTGCCGTTTTCAGAATTTTTTTTTTCCCCTAAATCCTATCTTTATGAACACATCAGTGCCGTTACGCCGAATTCACCGCCCCCCTCCGCTCCGCGATGCCTGCCGCTACAGTGTGTCAACTGAACTTCCTCTGCTCGCTTCCTGTGACTGTGTGCGGCTGATTGAGAGGAGACCGTGCAAGAACTAGCACAACACGACTGGCAAATAAAAACAGTGTTGACATTTAAAAACTGCGGATTTTTTTTGTTTGTTTTTGTTTTTTTTTTTTCCTTAGGATATTACTTCAAACATTATCAATAAGGCCTTTGATGGGACATCGCAGATTCAGTCCCACCGACCTCGATTTTTGCCTCTGGCCGAGTGAAACGGGTTCGTTCCCCCCTCCTCGTTTTGTTTTTTGGTATTTATACGGCAAGATGCAGGCTTTAGAAAATGCTCATACTCGGTTTGTTCGTTTAGTATAGCAGGTTTTAACCGTTGCGCTTAATAATTGGTGCTTTCAGAACATATTAGATTTTAGTTTACATACAAATGCTTGCAGTAAAACAGATGTAACTGCAGGCTGCTTTAACCTCACAGTGTTTTCTTTAGGTACAAGTGCGTTGAAAAGTGAACTCTTGAACGCTCCCATGTGAAATTATATTTAGGGCGGTTGCTGTTCTCTATCTGCAGACCGGCTTCTACGGGAAATGGTAAGTCAAGAGACATGATCATTTTGATCTGATTGACAGTACGTTTCGAATGCTACCAATGATTGATCAGTCACAGTAGCGAACACACCGGTATGACAGGTTTCTATAGACGTGGTTAGTTACATTTTGGTAGCGTTTTGTGTTACTGTGTGTGTGTGTATATATTTAGTTGTAGAAGTACTAGATCTGTTTTCTACACCTGTATGTAGACACTGGGATATTATTGATGTATTTTACACTCATTTTTCGTTAATGAGTTAATTTTATGTGTGTGTTAGATTTAACCATGCAAAATAATTATATAAAGTGTAATTTGTCTGGTGGAGTTTTGCAAATTATTTACATTATTTTGCAGATAACGATTTCCTTATTTATCTACCCAAGGTAATCGTTCCCATGACCTCATGGAGAGAAAGCGCTTTGAAGCATGGCTCCAGTCTGTTTCCACTTCCTTTCTCACGTTGACGGAGCCCCAGAAGAATGAGACCCTGGATCACCTGATCAGCCTGAGCGGGGCGGTGCAGCTCCGACACCTGTCCAACAACCTGGAGACCCTGCTCAAGAGGGACTTCCTCCGGCTCCTCCCCCTGGAGCTCACCTTCTACCTGCTCAAATGGCTTGACCCCAAGACCTTGCTCACCTGCTGCTTGGTCTGCAAGCACTGGAACAAGGTCGTCGGAGCCTGCACGGAGGTGTGGCAGGGAGCCTGCAAAGCGCTCGGCTGGCAGATCGACGACTCCATCCAGGACGCCGCACACTGGAAGAAGGTTTACATGAAGGCCAAGCTGAGGATGAGGCAGCTGGAGGAGCGAGAAGCCTTCGAGACCTCCTCTCTGATTGGGCACAGCGCCAGGGTGTACGCTCTCTACTACAAAGATGGGCTCCTGTGCACAGGTAGGGGACCGGTCTCAGTACCCGAGCATTATGTTTCAAAATCGATGTGAGTAACAGCTTTGAGGAGATCGCCGGTGTTTAAGCTGGCAGATGAATTCTGTATTATTATTATTATTATTATTATTATTATTAGAGTTGTTGTGATTATTTTAACAGGCTCTGATGACTTGTCTGCTAAACTATGGGATGTTTGCACTGGGCAGTGTATCTATGGCATTCAGACGCACACTTGTGCTGCAGTGAAGTTTGACGAACAGAAGCTCGTGACTGGATCCTTCGACAACACGATCGCCTGCTGGGAATGGAGCACAGGGGCCAAAATCCAACAATTCCGGGGACACACTGGCGCGGGTAGGACTGCTAATAAACGTGAGCCACGCAGCGATGCCAGACTCCCGCTGCAGAGCAGTTTGAGCCCTTCCGAGTGTCACTTAATTAGTCGAGCATAATAAGGTAAACCATAGCAAGGCTAAGGTGAACTTCATTCACTTCCCTAGCACTATACAGAGAGACTGCCCCAGGATGACATCGTTAAATTTTTTCACAAGTGTTTTCTTAGGTAGCCCGAGGCTGTTTGCTAATCAGCGGTTTGAGAAACCAGCTGTTGAGTACAGTAATAATAGAAGGATGTAGATGTGCTGTTCGTACTGTAGATAGATTTTTTTTTTAATGGACCTGTGTAGTGTGTTTTACTGTGTCTTTCCTGTACTGCTAGAGCAGTCTGCTGTTTTCAGCAGCGCTGTAGGGGTTTCCTGTAACACCTGGAACGGCTCAGTCCGCTGTGCAGTGGGAGCCTGCTTTCCATCAGTGTTGTATAGACAAGCTGCTTACTGCAGAGGCGTGTCTGTGCTTCAGCCCCGCAAGTGTGATAGGAAACACAGTATTAATCCCCTCCCGGCTTCTTGCTTTCCGTCGAGGATGAGATACAAAACCTGACCAGACAGCCGCTCTCAGCCGCTCAGGCATGTGCGTCAGACTCGTATTTGGCTGATCGTGCACATTGGTTATGTGGATTTAATATTCTATATTGCTGTTCTGCATGGTCATTATGAATTTGAAAGTGTATGTGAACGTGATGATTTGTCGAGGGAAATTATTCTGGATACACAGTAATAATCATTAACGTGCCCCACTAGATGGTAGTGTTTATTTCAGTGTACAATCCAGTCGGTCACTTTTCTAAATACAAATAAATAAATCCGTGCTGAAAATTTCTAATTATGCATTTATTTATTTTTTATTTGTAAAATTAATTTTCTTTCCCTCTCATCTTTTTGTCTCTGTGTGTTTTGTGAGCAGTCTTTAGTGTAGATTACAATGACGAGCTTGATACCTTGGTCAGCGGCTCTGCAGATTTTACAGTGAAGGTCTGGTCCTTATCTGCGGGGACGTGCCTCAACACCCTGACTGGACACACAGAATGGGTGACAAAGGTACTGGAATTGAAACAGCGGCTTTCCTGAAAGAAATACAGCAGCGCTTTACTGTGTGCCCTGCGTCTTCTGAGCATGTTTCTGGCAGGGATGGAAATCAGACTCCTATTGCAGAGCAGTTTCACCCATTCCAGATTTTGCTACAAGTTTGATCACCCGCAGTGTGCAGGTAACAAGCCCAGGTGTGTCTGATTAAACTTGTAGGAAGACCAGGAGTGGATCGAACTGCCATGCAACGGGGAGTCTTATTGCCACGTTTGCCTGTTCTGTGGGGCTATTGAACCGAACGTCCCGACAAGAAATAAGAAATAGCAATGTTAATAGCTTAGTGTTTGCCAAGTGTTAACCCATTAGACTCCACCCCTGAATGATTAACCGTTGTCAGACACATGCAGTTCTGCTGTGGTGTTTACACAGCAGCACGTGTGCAGTGTGAGGTTATTTATTAAACGTTTTATCAAAAGTCTTTCACATGTAGTGTCACGCACTTTAATGTTGCAGTATATAAAAAACAAAAAAACAAATGTTAACAAAAGTTTAAACACGTAGGAAATCGAAACTCACGTCTAACAACCCAAATAAGAAACTGTCCGCCCGCTTTATCGGAGATGTGAGACTGAAGAATCAATCGCACACCTGGCTGTATTGAAAGCGTTTCTGCTTTACCTTCGGATTCACCTTTCCTTCTTCACAAGTGTTTTGATCGTATGGTGTTTTGCATAGTGTATTGCATTGCTAAAGTTAATGGTTTCCTTCTTCTCAATTTAGGTGGTTTTACAAAAGAGTGAGGTGGAATCAGTGATGCATAGTCCTGGGGACTATATTTTATTAAGTGCCGATAAATATGAAATCAAGGTAACTATGTAACTATCGTTTGCTGCTTTTGTATGAAGTCTTTGTAGTTACACGTTACTCTCTGTAATTACACAATACATCCACCAGAGGTCAGTGTTGAGCTAGATGGAGTACAGGACGACGAAAACTCCCAATAATAAACTAAGTACTGGTACTGCATTAGAAAAACCTTCAGAACGGTTATATTGCAGACCTGTACATTTCTTGATATGTTAATGCTTTCTGAATATGGCTAAAAGGGTGCCTAAGTGTAAACTTGTTGATAAAAAATCTATTTGATTCATATTTACCACACCTTCACATACGATTAAATAATGTGTTCACATTTGTGTTCCCAGTACTAGCAAGATATACCAGTCCAGCGAATAAGTGAATATACTACCCCCTCCCCAGCAGCACTCGCTTAAGGGTAGAACACGCGAGAGCGCGCACACTCGCACACGCACTCGCACACACTCGCAGACACACTCGCACACACACACACACACACACACACACACTCTTGAATATGCCCTTTCCTCGGTGACCCTCGCATTGCGCTGTGCCCCGGAGGATGCTTGATTTCCGTTCCCAGCCGCCGTTGTTTTGCCTTTTAGATCTGGCCAATAGGAAGAGAAATCAACTGCAAGTGCTTGAAGACCCTGTCTGTGTCGGAGGACCGCAGCGTGTGCCTGCAGCCCCGGCTCCAGTTCGATGGCAGATACATCGTGTGCAGCTCCGATCTGGGCTTGTACCAGTGGGACTTTGCCAGTTATGACATTCTTAGGTATAACTTGCCATTTTCTTTGCAGTCACTTGCTTGTTGTTCCTGTTGCTTTTACAGAAATCAAAAATAAGTAAAGTCTAAATTACTGTAGTTTGCAGAGTTGAAGTGGTTTATCAGCAATGTTAAAACACAATTTTTTTTAAAAAAATTGGTATACAGAATTGTGGTTTTAGGACAGACAGAAAAGGCAGTTATTTAATTTCCCTGCATACAACAAGATCCCTACAGGCAGTGTGTGTGCAATACCAAAGTCTTGACACCACGGCATTTATAAACCAGCTTCTTCTGCCTCAATCCAGTACCAGAACTCGGGCTTTATGAGGTTCTGTACAGTCTTTGCAGAGCAACATTGATTTCATGCAAGCTCTCACTTTATAATCTGCCCACAAAAAGGTTACTTTATAATAATTAATTACCCCAGTGTTAACAGTTAGCTAGCTAAGCCATTAATCTGGGCATGCTTTGAAAGTGTCCCCCCTCTCTGTGTATTTCAATAGCTGTGACGTCACCGTATTGTGCTGTACTCGTTGCTGTGTATTAATTGCATCTGTTTCTGTGATAGTAAACCAGCACAAGGAACTTTGTTGACGTGGTCGCATATAGCTGAACGGTAAGAGTTTTAAACATCTTGAAATACTAATTATTATTCTAATTGTATGATCTTGGCTAGATTCATAAGCAATGTCCCATTTCTTGTGGTGCTTTGTAAAATGAATAATGAACCCGCTGGGCCACTGATACAGAACCTTATTGAAGTAAGTCTTTTACACTGTCCAGTTACACGTTGCTGTCATTTGACGCGCTGCCTTTTTAAAAGAGGACCAGGGACAGGGTTTAGAAACTCTTTTTACATTGACCTACTAAAGCTGTGAAGTTTGTTTTTCATTGTCCAGTATTGTTGCTTTTATTAGTATGAGTAGCTAAATTTTAAACCCGCGTTAGTTACCTGTGTTGAATGCTACCCCTCTGTCTTAATGGATAAGCTTCCAAACGTATGTACTGTGTCTGTACCTAGCAGGACAAAAGAAAAACCTTTTATTTAAACTTTAAATACTATAAGCTTGCCATACAGCACGAGTACCTGTCGGAGTTTAACCCCAGTGATTTCTGATCAACATTCATAGATTGAAATGTGTTCGAGGTCTTGCGAGGAGACACATTCCCCACACCGATGCACAGTGGCTGTCTAGTTCAGTGTAAAACCTGGAATTGCTCTTGTAAGGCTCAAACTGCTACACAGCAGGAGTCTGACCTCCATCCCTGAACATAACAACGATTCGGCTGCTAGCTCTTTACCTTTGCGTAGATCAGATAAATCTTGCTCTGGAACTGACTGTTGGGTGCTTTTCATTAGGACAATATTGCATCATTAGGAAACACCAGAGTATTGCAATACGGACCTTGTAATCCAAGGCTTGATGCACAAGCCACAATAAGCTTCGTCAAATTAGGGTTTAGTTATTATTAGTTTTATTTAGGAAAGTCGTTTGACTCAAAACTATTTGTTTGACTTTAGAGGACTAGAGAGTCCTTAATTTGCCTTAAGCTTTGAATATTGTAGTGTAAGGAGTTTAGGTGATATAATCCCTGCAGACTGGCGTAGTTAGAGCTCAGCAATTTGGACTTTGACTTGTAGCAAATGCCTTGAATAGAATTATTTTGTTTTTCAGGGTCATCAAAACGCAAGACTCTGCAAACCTGTCCTTGCTAAGTCTTGGAGAAGTGTTCGCCCTGCTGTTTGACAACCACTATCTGTACATAATGGACCTACGGACCGAACAAATAACGGGGCGCTGGCCTTTGCCCGCGTACAGGAAATCTAAAAGGGGCTCCAGCTTTCTCCCAGGGGTCACAGGTTGGCTTAACGGACTTGACGGCAGGAACGACGCTGGCTTAGTGTTTGCCACAAGCATGCCGGATCACAGCATTCACTTGGTGTTGTGGAAGGAGAACGAGTGAAGCTGAAGAGAAGGAGCCCCACCGTGTTTGTTGTACATGGCACTGCTTATTTTAAGTGCATGCTCATGAAGTCCGACCTGCATTGCATGAACCAAAGTTTGGCACCTGAAGAGTCTGCCATCCAGCGCACACACATCGCACCATCACACGCCCTGCTTTTTAAATAACCCTACTACAACAAATACAAAAAAATAAATGCAGGCCAGCATGCTCAGAGACATTCTTTATTTTTTGTGTTTATCGTCAGTTTTTATTTCAGTGGAGAACATTGAAAATCGTGGAGCAATTTTTTTTTTTTTTAAGGAGCTGCACTGAACAGCTTTCTTATTTTATTCTTTTTTGTTTGCATCTGTTTATCTGAATGATAGGTCTTCCCTTTTTTCTTCTAGAATCTCAAAGGAAGAAACGATTCCGTCAATGTAAAGAAATGTGAATCGTAGACAAGAAAAAAAAAAAAAGCAGAGTTCAGTGAGAATATGATAAATGTACCAGTAAACGAACAGTAGCCTTCTTAGGAGCTTTATAACTTTGCAAAAACATACGCCACATCTAATAATAATAATAATAATAATAATAATAATAATAATAATAATAATAATAATAATAACAACAACAACTTGAGTTGTGTCCCCTCTTGCATTGCACTAGTGTTGGCCAAATTGTGTGGGAGCTTTTTCAGAAGGTGTTGTTTTTATTTTAGTATCATCAGGGTATGCAGGATTCAGAGTCTTCCCAGAATGGAGCAGGTACGGTGTGCTACTGTGTTTCATATATAAATACCCAAATAATAGACAGGGCCCTTTTAACAAGTGCTGTGCATCTCAATAATTGTTAGCGGATAATGTGTATGTGTGTGTGTGTGTATATAGATACAGGGATGGAAGTAAGACCCCCATTGTATAGCAGCTTGATCCATTCCTGGTTGTTACCTATCCAAATCAAGCTCATGGTAAAACCTGAAATGGAAGTGCTGTGCAATAGGAGTTGTGTTTATCATGGCTGAAGTCACTTTGGGGTTGGTTTGATCACCGTTTAGCACGCTTGGATAGGATGCAGCTGGATGAATCTCTCGGGGCATTGCAGGGTGGATGTCTCTCTTAGTATCACAAATACACTTCCATTGTTTTCTGATATTATAATTTTCTTGCAACCCTTATTACTGTGGCATATGGTGAGATGCTCTGTTGTTTTTTAAAATTAATTTATTTGCGTGAATGCTGCAGAGGAACAGAATTAAGACTCCCGTTGCATAGCAGTCCGAGCCATTCCGTGCTTTCTTTTATAATTTGCACAGACGTTAGCTGGTTGGCTGGGGTGGGTGTAACAGCTGTTGTAACCTTGTGGCTTTTAAATATCCAGAAAAAATGAAAAAGTCTCAGTGGTGCAGATCTCTCTCTCTCTCTCTCTGTGTGTGTGTGTGTGTGTGTGTGTGTGTAATCTACATGCATGTTTAGACAAGAGCCCATAGCACACATAGCCCAGGTCCATTTGCTGAAGGAGCTGCCCCTGGTGAGCCCCAACCAGTGGAAGGCAGTTATTGATCCCCTCAAGATCTTTTTTTTATTTTATTTTTTTTAAGAGGGAGTTTCACAGGATTGTCAGCAGCGAATCTGGTACGTTATTTTTGGCATCAACTGTCCAGGTTGTGGTGGTCAGTGCACACAACATACCAGAAAGGAGGCAGATCAGTGGCCTCTGTGACATTGACTGTTCTGTAGCGAGACTTTGGACCCACCCTGTATGTATGTAATCTAGACTATCCGAGCCTAAGCGGACATCGTTGCTCAAGTGTCTGATTGCTAAGAAGTGACTCTAATTGAAATGTTGTCTAGTTTTCTTAGAATTCCGTACTATACTGTGAGGCACAACTGTCCTTAACTAACTCAGCTGAGAAATGAGAAGTCATTGGATTATTATTATTACTGTTGAAGTGTTATCCTTATAAGTGCGTCTCATTTAACTGAACGTTTTGCTCCAGTCTAAAGTTTGCACATTTACTCTTTCTGCTAAACTGTTTATTTCAAACTAGGAACGCAAGTACGAGCCCTTAAGCAATGCTATATTATTATTATTATTATTATTATTATTATTATTATTATTATTATTATTGCTAGGAATTCCTTTGAGCCTAGTTCTGGGTTTTTAACACAGCGCTGTGTTCTAGATTTCTGTAACAGATGTTTCAGGTCAGTTGTTTTTAAATTGTCCTAAATCAGAAGCGAAATGATAAACATCAATGAAGTTGTGTTTTCTTTCAGAACAATAGTCATGTTTAATTAATTTAGTGTTTTTAAATGCCAAGTCAATCCCCCCTCGCGCTCTCTCTCTCTCTCTCTCTCTCTCTCTCTCTCTCTCTCTCTCTCTCTCTCTCTCTCTCTCTCTATATCTCTCTCAGGCATAATTATTTAAATATATAATATATATATATATATATATATATATATATATATATATATATATATATATATATATATATATATATATATATATATATATATAATCCCCTGAATGTATTTACTTTATATATATATAATTTTTCCCCTGAATGTATTTACTTTCTCCTGTTTTTCTTTTCACTGATTTCAATTCTGTGACAGGAAGCTCATTTCTGCTCCACTTGCTTTTCACATTGTCAAACTTTCCATGTGTTCTGAATGTCTTTATTTTTACACTGTGTTTCAATATAAAACGAAATGCTTCATCAACCTTCGTGGATGTAATCAGTTTTTCCAACCCACCCCAAGCCATTTTAACAGAGCCTGATTCTGCTCTAGTGACACGTACAGTTACATTGAACTAACTGTCCACAATTTGCTATTAAAATCAGTTCGTTCAAAATGCTCAGTCAGATTTTTAAGGTAAAACTACAGCTGTAGACAAAAGCACACTTAATATAATTCAAGAAAAACATGTTAAATACAAGCATTCAGTGAACATTGACCACTAATGAATGAAAGTCTGCAAAAATATAATACACCTAATTAAAAAAAATATATATTTGAAAGGTAAGCTAAATATTTAGCTAGAAATATAAAAATAAATCTTGGCGTTTATTTATTTATTTTTTTTAAAAGTGTGTAAGTGTGTGTCTATATATATATATATATATATATATATATATATATATATATATATATATATATATATATATATATATATATATATATAATGTATGAGATTGAGGGGCTACAAAGAGGCTTCGACGCCCAGGTTCATTTGTTTTAATAGCCGTGTTTCACTCCGTTAGGTTTTATTCAAATCAATAGTTTCGTTTGAGGCATTCCAGAGAACTGGAAAATGGAAAGATGTAAACAAATAAACAGATCTGCGCACTGTGCGGAATGCAGGGAGGATGCGTGCTGCGAAACGGTTACATCTTCTCTCCGTGCCTCGCCTGCACAAGACGGGTTCAGTTCAAACACCCGAGCGGAGACCCAAACGCGCAGACTGAAGACAGGCGCCCCGATTTCATCGCAGGAGAAATGGCGAGTCTTGGATAGAGACGAGAAGAACTCCGCAGCATTTAGGCTATTCTGTTCTTATACTGATGCGCTGCTTGCTTTATAACGGGATACAGGCCAGTGTTTCCTTCATTGTTATCCTAGGTCTATACAGAGGCGGGGTAAGAAAGGAAGCGTGCTTTATAAAAGGAGTGTACCCATCAAACTGCACAGCATGAACGTCATTTAGATATTTTATTTAACAGCGTGTCATCAAAGAAACACAAAATAACGAAGCAAAACTCTACCGGTAAGCATACGGGGAAGTACAAAGCGGTGTGTTATTCAATATGTTGACGTAAAGTTATTCAGCAGATTTCTTTGGACTTTATGACGCCAAACGTTAATTCTGCAGGGTGCTGCAAAACGTTTGGTCAGAGCTGTTATTGCCATCCATAATTATCAAAAATAATTAATATTGAGTCACTTATGTGTTTTTTTTTTCTTTTTTTTTTTTTTTTTTTTGGTTTGTAGTATAAAATATTGAGGACCACCGAGGCAGAGCAGTTACTCGACTTCAGTGTAAATAACGCACAGGCAGACACAGTCGTGTTTACATGACGGACCCCTGACACAATACTGACCTCACTAATGCACATGTCTATTAGTATTAAGTACATTTAATTTAAATAAACAAACCTCAATAGTCTGCCAGCGTTACGCCCCGTCTTGTTTTCAACCTCACAATTTTCTGTACTGGATTAATATCTTGTTTATTTTCAAAACAACTGAATATGGCTGCACTCAGATATTTCTGTCAGTGTCGCCTGTGCTTTTTGGCTCACAAAACGATGGTAAATACGTTGACTCGTGTCACTGTGGTCAGTGCTATCACCACACAGTCGTGCGCGCAAACGGTCAGAAAGGAAGGGCTCTTCCCAATGGCATATGTTGTGACTTCTCTGTTTATCGCAGTACAGATGTCCCCTGGAAATGCCTCTCTGTTCTTTGGGACAGGCTAAGCCTTTATGTTTAATTTTTTTAAATTTTTATTAACGATAAAAATAATTAGAAAATGTATCGAGAATAACGTGTATAAAACTTTATATAGATGTACGAATCTTGAGGTTTAATAAGCATATTGTGTATATGCAGATCCAAGTATTACAATTACGATTCACTGGGACACACTGAAGTAAAACATAAGGCAGAAATATGCATTTGTGTTGAGCCATTACATTTTTTCCATGAGTATTTTTAATTTTCTTGTTAGTTACTATATATATGTGTGTGTGTGTGTGTGTGTGATTAGTAGTGGAACACACTGTTAAATATTGTTTGAAGAACATGACTAGTGCCTTCAACACTGTAATGATGAATATTTGTATATGCTGTATACTGCAATGGGAATTTAAGTTTGTTTTATAAACAATTAATTTGCTGTGTGCCAACATTTTATCTCAGCCAAAAGCTTTCAGTAAAGCCTGTCAGTCTTCTTGAATGGACCTTTCATTCATTTATTTCGCTTGCTGTCGCTTCTGAGTTGATCTAATGTTATTACAGGATTTCTATTGTATTGTTTTATAGATATTTTTATAAACCAGCAGTCAGTGTTCAGTAAAAAAAAACAAACAAACAACAACAACATGAAAATGCAATCAATCATTGCGCGCAGGTGTGTAATAGGCTATGAGCTTATTAATGTTTTGTTTTTTTTCAACGTGTATATGATTGGGTGCAGTTGATTTTCCACAAACCAATTTCAGTTTTATACAACTTTTTTTTTTAATGTTTTTAGTTTGTCCAAACAACAAATACACAAATACAGGTTCCTTCGTGGCTTCACTGAAGTGCATTGCTGTCATGACATGTTTCAGCATTTTACAGTATATTCAAAATAACACAGCAAATATATATATATAACAAAATCTGAATTGATCCGATCTGAGCTTTCATTTGTATTTCTCCATGTCTTCAATTAGCCACAATATAGCAGTATCCCTCATTCTAACAAATAACACTCCACACGGGCGGGAGCAGCAGAACCACTCTGAAAACACCGGTGCATATTATGAGAAATATAACAAAAAAAAAACAAAAAAACCACGCAGTTGAAAGGCGGGAGTCAGAGACAATGAAACAGCTGCATACAAACGACTGTGTCTTGAGTACCGTTTGCAGCTGTGCCTCAAAGCCTTG
>NW_024472893.1:0-25000 GCF_017654505.1 Polyodon spathula | reverse complement strand
TTCAGAACTGATTTGATGTGCAACAAAAGAGACCAAGTCAGTGAGGGCTGTGTGTGTTTCCTCTCTCCTGTCTCCTCTTTCCTCTCCTCGATCGTATTTGATCATCAAGGATGTTCTCAGGTCCTTTCTGATGTTAAGCTGCGTGTTTCAGTCCCTGAGCCTCCATTCCTTTCCCGCCCGCCTCCTTTGGGGAGAGTGACAATAATTAAATGGAACATCCACTCCGAGCAGCTGGAGTGGAGTTCCAGCTGACTGCAGCACCTGTGAGCGCTGTGGCCCAGCCTCGGGGCCCCACGGTGCAGCCCCGAGCCCCTGTTTTCATGCTGGAGAGGCGACCGGCATCGCACCAAGGCACCATGCGGCTGCTCCGGCCCTTCTGTGTGCTTCCGATGGCGATGGAGCCTGCGATTGCCTTTCCAGACCAATTAAGGGGATGATTTGTGAAATGCCAGCTATTTATTTAATTAATCACCAACACAGAGCCATAAAACCCATCATTTCAAAAAAATTCTTGTTCGTTTGCCATGTGCTTAATAGATTACAGCGCATTAAAGAAGTGACACAGTGATGTATTTACAATATTCTACCGAAAGCTGGCAAACTTCCCCATATTTTAAGCCTGTCCTTCCAGTCGTTGAATGTCGTCAGCAGGAATACAGAATTACAAATTATCTCAGGTATTTATTAGTGACGCTTATATTTAAAACAAACAAAAAACATGTTACGTTTCAGGTTGTTTAATTTGATTTAAATGTGCAAATAAAAATGCACAAATACTGTATGCAATCCCTGGTTTTTATTAACAGGAGAATGAGCTGGTAAAAGATGACTGTGCTTCAGAGATAAATGTGTATTTAAAAATAATAATAATGTCTTTGGTGCTAGACTGAATACTGGAGCGTGCTGTGGAGCTGTAAGCGATTTAGCATGAAAAAAAGAAAAACACTTTTAAAATGTGCAAATAATTTTTTCATGGTCAGCCTTAAATTTTGCCCGCTTAAAAGCCACTTTAAATGGGATCAGAGTAAAACTATAAAAAGTTTATACGGCTCTGCAGATTTATTTCTAGTTATCCAGTGGCATTTCTTGCCTTACATCACTGTAATGCCAGCCAGAATTGTTTCTTTATCAGTTTATGACATTAATTTTTTTTTTTTAAACTGCAATATGATTTATTTATTTTTATTTATTTTTTTTTTTTTACAGGGCTGGTGTGCACTAATTTTACAGACCATCAACAAAAACTATCAGCAAAAAAAAAAACCGTGAAATATATCCCGAGCATTCATTGTTAGTCCCTAAACTACTGCAGCAGCTGTCGCATCGTCGTTTCCAAAAGGGTTTTCCTGCCTGTAACTATAGAAATTGAGAGCTACTGAGGCCAGTCACTGCAAGCCAGTACTCCTTTTAAACTCTTATTTTTTTCCTGCATGAAAACCTGTGGGTGTGAGAATTTAAATTTTCGATCCGTGATCAGTGTTATACAAACAATAGTGTGAAAATGTTAGACCGCTGTGTGCGTTAATTGAACATTTTAAACAACTTCTAAAAAGTATTGTGCATGTTACCCTTTGTGGCTGCGTGTACCTTTTCCCTTAATATTTTTAAAATGAATTTCATGCGAGACCTATTAAAGTCATCAGTTAAATTAGACCACTGATTTGCTTATTTTTGACAATTTTACTAGATTTTCACTTACAGTGGTTTTGATTTATATCTGCACAATAAATCAGAACAGAAGCAATGGGGTGTTCTAATAAATTTTCACACTGCTGTATTTATTTTTTTAAATAATAATTTGTATTGTTGTCTTCGGGGTGTGTTTTAACACTATAAACCACATCAGAGCAGAATGCTGTATATTAATCCTGTTGTATCCTCCCAGGGGTGATTTTATTCATCTACTTATTAATTTTAATAAAAACGCAATGAAAAAACATCCACATGTTTATAATTGAGGGAGGGTGGCATTAATATTTGTTGCTGTTTCATTAAAATAGAACCTTTTTTTTTTTTCTTGACAGAGTTGTGTTTTACAAGATAAACGATCTCCTTGTTTGGTTTGGCTGTCTCCGTAGATAAGTGTTTTGAAATGCACTAATAGAAGTGCAACTGCTATTTATTTGTAAATTTTTAAGAATGCATTATGCCAGTCTCGCTCCCAGGTGTATACCACATTACCCGCGTCTGTGCGACAAGATCGCTTCTTCAGAGGTGTGAGAAAAGAGACGCCAAGAGCAAAGAGTAGAAGGAGGGTAGCTCAACATGATGGCAGTGTGAGGGGCTGTGAATAAAATCTGCATGACTGGAGCTGAAAGACAAAATGCAGGGCATCGAATTAACTGTTGTCTTGATTCGGGCAAAGTGTTACATATTTTTTGCGTTGTCTTGTATAAGGATGGATGGATAGATAAGAGTTTTAAGAGCATCACAGAGTTTTAAGAGCATTTTTAATGTAAGGCTCAATATATTGCTCCTGCATTATCGTCCCATTTGATAATGGTTATTTCACTGTTAGGCCACGTTGATAATCAATTGTAAAAGTCCTGTTCCGCCCCCCCCCATAAGGAATTACTTCACTATTTTCAGTAATTCAATTTGATAAATAAAAAAAAAAATAATAATAATTATAAATGTGGAAGTGAAATAGCGAAATAAATATACAGGTATGTATAACATTGTTGCTCTCCAGAGTTTCAGCAGGTAGAATTTAATATTAAACAATCAGACACTCAATTACTAGACCGAAAAATTAAGATGGGGGGCAGATGTCTGTGTTTTCCTGCTAATGCTTTTGTTTAGGGAAAAAAAAAAAGCACTTAACCAACAATAAAATCTCATTTGCATTAGGGAAAGTGGATCTGTTTATATTTGCATAAATGATCTGCATTGCTTGCTGGCATGCTTATTTTCTCATTGCAGATTACCAGTCGTTATCACGTTGTCTGAACTATGTGACTTGCACAGAGTAACAGAATTGTCTTTTTCTTTTTAATTTGCTGTTCTGCGTTAGTTTAATTCCAAAGAGAGACGTATCTGATCTGAATCAAAACCATGATGCTGTAGTCCGACTTACTGCCTAGATGAATAGACTAGTTGTTTTATTGAACAGTTATTTGTATTCATTTTCCAATTTTCTCCCAGTTTTGGAATGTCCAGTTATTGTTTAACCTGGCTCACTGCTGCATCCCCCGAGCTAACTCCGAAGCGTCCTCCGAAACGAGTGCCGTCCGCCGTCCGCTTTTTTTCACTATGCAAGCCCGTCGTGTAGCCATATCCAGAGGACACGCGGTTCTGAATTGCGTACAGGCAGGCCCGCAGGCGCCCGGCCAGCCACGGGTCGCTGGTGTGCGGTGAGCCAAGGACTCCCCAGCCGACCTAACCCCTACCCCGCCTGGGCAGCGCTTGGCCAATTGTGTGCCGCCCCCTTGGAACTCGGATCAGCAGTGGCATAGTTTGGATTTGAACCGCGATCTCCAAGCTATAGGGCTGTTCGGGTGGAGTGCCTTCCCGGATGCCCCACTCGGGAGCCCTCAATAGAGTCGTCGCTCGTTACAACACATGCCAAACGTGGGTTAAAAAAATAAAATAAACAGCTCCTCTCTCTGTTACTTTAATGTATTCTCTGATCATTTCAAAATCCTGGATTCGATTTCCTTACTGTTCTGCAAGAAATCGCTGCTTTTTTTTTTTTTTTTGTCGGTGTCCTTTTAAAACCGCAGCAATATGCACTGATTGTATAGGAAGTGTTTTTGTTTTTCTTTCTTTCTCTCCCAGGCTCAGGGTGTTGATTGAATCCTTTTTACTGTTTACAGTCCCGCTGCTGTCTGGAGCAGTGCTTGCAGATTACATTCTCCAGCTCTGCCGGTCTAGTCCTCATCTTCCGCGCTGTATAATTAAGCTGTACATTTGGAGGAGGGCTGGAATAAAACATGAGTATGTAAATCCAGCCTGGAGCTGATGTTCTAGTGATTATTACAATGCAGATAAAGCATTTCTCATAACTGCCTGTGCCTACTGGATCCTCCGAAAACATCTGGGCCTTTTTAATTGAAAAATAGCATGGTGCTGTAGAGTGGTGGCGTTCACGCTAAGTGAAGTCAACAATTAAGACACAAATATAATTGATGCAATTGCATTACGTTCTTATTTGCGTTCCAGTTAGCTGAAACATTTATGCATCGTTATTTATGGGCAGAGGGAGCGGGGGGGGGGGGGACAACGAAGAGGTGTTTTTTTTTTTTTTTGTTTTTGTTTTTTTAAAGTGTTCTTAAAAATAATAAATAGATCATTTTAAAAGTGAGTGCTTTCAAAGAGAATGCATGCATAACTAACTACTGTGAGGTAGAGGGCTATTAGAAGTTGCATTTATGTTTTTAAGCTGCGTAAACATTATAGAGGAAAAAAATGATGCAGTGGACAAGGGTGTGAAGTCTGTTTATTAAGATCCTTTTTCCATGCAGTTAGGGGCTCTTGCTATTTTAACACTGACTCTCTGTAAACACACACCGCTCTGTCTTGCTCTATGTATATTTCATTGCGCCTCCTTTTAAGGGTAGAGTTCAGTGTTGTCTGCCTGGAGGGAATGGGTGTTTTTTTTTTTTTTTCAGAAGAGGAAGGTTCAAGTTATAATCATTTGATTCTCTGCTCGTGTTTTAGCAGTGCCTGCCCTATATTTCGCTATCCCCAGTGACCATGCTTCTGTAGCACTCAGCATTTTGCTCAATAGTCTCCCGACAGCCTCTATTTTATGTTTTAGATACTCTGTCAACACTGGCCTCCCAGTATTACATAAAGTTTTCCAGGTTTGGCTCCTGGTGGGGCCAACAAAGTGTACCATAGATGATTATTATTATTATTATTATTATTATTATTATTATTCAAATGCATTGATCACCTCATATCTATTAAAAAAAAAAACTACTTGTACCATGTAAGCCTTCTGTATTTCAAACATCCCACAACTAATAATTAAATCATACAAATCTCCTTTTAATATAAAACGTCCGATTTGTTTCTGGTTTCTTGCTGGGGATCCATTACACCCTGCCTACCTGTATTTTGCACGCTGTGTGTGTCTAGACACTACAGTAGCAGTAATTTACCAAATAATAACCCTTTTTTTCTT
This sequence comes from Polyodon spathula, assembly GCF_017654505.1. Classification (NCBI taxonomy): domain Eukaryota; kingdom Metazoa; phylum Chordata; class Actinopteri; order Acipenseriformes; family Polyodontidae; genus Polyodon; species Polyodon spathula. Next base: position 19,872 of record NW_024472893.1, on the reverse strand, counting down.
GTTCTGTATGAGTAGTATTCTTGACATTTATGTGGCAGATATTCTGTTTAGCTGGGCAGATGTAGCCTGTGGTTTCACCTCGTCTGGATCGTTAGAATTCGTCACTCTTTGGTCTTCTGATGGCCGCTGAAACAAAGTTTAGGCTTTGTATTTATTAATTTCTTTTAACTCCAAAGAGCTTGCTGCTGGTGTGAGTGCTTGGTGGGTAAAGATGTCATCCTTTTGTGATTTACGATTTCTCCCCAACCCCCCCCCCAGCTTCTCTGCCAGGTAGGCTTTTCATCTCATCAGTGTATTTAATCATCTCTGGACTGGCTTCAAAATGCTGAATATTATATTATTATTGTATTTAAAAAAAAAAAAAGCGCTTCAATTACTTTGGTAATTTAAGAGAGTGTTAATGACTACATGATAACCTTTCCCTTTTGTATATCATCTCGTAATGGAGAAAGGGGCTGCTTTTCCATTAAAAACGTTCTATTAAATCTGAATGTGACGCCATGTACTGATGAAATTAATAGAGTTTGAGAACGCGTAATTCATCCTCACCGCGTTAAAAACCTCCCGGAACATTAACGGCATTGATTTTGTTATATAAATATGATTTAGTAAGACAGAGGTCCTTAAAAACTGCATCTGAATGGTAAAAACGTTCAGCCGGAATCTGGTGGCACTGATGCGGCATCATTAGTATAGAATTTGGCATTAGCATTACAGATCACCGTACAGTCTGAATTATTTATATACTAAATAGCCCCTTAATACATCTGCTTTATATTAAAGGGAAAAACAAACCCATTTACCTTTTCACCTCCACAGAGAGAGGGACAGGGTGACACAGGACAGTGAAACTGCATCAGAGTCAAGTCGTGAAGCAAGCTGTAATTATAGTGTGTAATGCATTATAGGCAGTGGTAATTTCCAGGCTACTGTCGGTTATCCTTCCCCATTTTTTAAGGGTGTTAGTGCAATTGTGGGCCCCATTCACAAAGCTGAATGTTTTTAAGGACTGTTTTTGTTTTTTGTCTTTAGATTTTAAAAAGTGCTTTGTGAAATTAAGAATAAAGTAAGATATTTAGGTCGACGAATGGAGGTCTGTCACTGCTTTAGATCATCGCGTTCACAGTATTGATTGTACTGCATTATCAATAAAGAGGTAGACACAGGTATCAGTTTTAATATCATCCTGTGAAGTGTGGAGATGGTAGAAACTTGTGCAACAATATTTTTTTGATTAATAGGTCACCCATAAAGCTCTAATTTAATTAACTGAATCACACGTTTAAAAAAAGAGCATCAATCAAATTGTAACCCTTTTTTTTTTATTTAGTTTTTTTTTAATTACAGATTCAATTTCCAGTGAGTATACTGCTCCATTTATTGTGCAAACTTTGGTTTTATGTCCTTGTTAATAAATCACTTGAACTGAGCTCTTGACTGTATAGTGATCTAGTCTCGCATGTCTTCTCAAAGAACAGCCAGGCTGGGAGAGTAGAGCCGTGTTCCTCTTCTCCAAAGCTGGTACCTGCCAAGGCCAATGTGATCTAGCAGTGTGCCAGTCTTCTGTGGCACTGCATGGCTCTTAATCAGCAGGTCCCATTCAGCGTGTGACAATCTACCTGTCGTAGCCAAGGCAGCCAGCTAACTGCAGATAGTTTTGGAATCGGTCAGCCAGATTGGAGGTGAAAAAAATATATTTATTAACAATAAGTTCAGCATTACAAAATGTAGCTTGTTGACAGATATTCCCTACCGCGGCGATTCATTTGAAACAAAGGATTTTACTGTTTTATTTGGCCAATACTGGTAACTTTAGTAAGCTTGTTAAGGCCATATTTAATAGCCCATCTCTGATTTGTTTGCACAGCTTGTTGTTTTTTTATGTTTTTTTATATAATTATTTTTCTGCTGTGACAAGCTAATAAGCCCCTTTCAGTTGCGTTTCAGCAGTGCTGTACATGGTTTCTAAACACAGCTGCCCCTGCTTGTATGTTTGGGGTAATGTTATTTCTGCAAAGGAAGGTTGATGTTGAATAAAAAAATCCTTTTCTCTCTATTTTATGATGATTAAAAATGTTGTGACACCCAGTTTAAACCCGTCAGCATTTATTGGCATAAAACACATATTTTCAGATTGGCACTGCTCTCGTAGGATAGTAATTATGTTTATCAGGTGCCTATCCAGGAACGAAACTGAGAATTATGGAATTATATCACTTTTCAAAGTCACAGTGATGTTGTCGCTCTGTTTAAAATGCATTCATCCTTCGCTGAGCACATTAAAGTAAACCTTTACCGTATCAGGTGAAAAGTTTGTGGAACCCGTAAAATTCTGTACATCTCTGTCTATCTGAATGGGGTCTATTTGAATTGTTTTTTTTTTTTTAAATATGATGGAAAGCTAACCACAAGTTTTTTGCCCCATTGTTCACATTTATCAGATCATGTATGGTGCATGCATTGTAAATCTGCATAGCATGCATATTCCCTGATTTCAAAATGATCTGTCCTAAATATTCCGTGGGCACATGAAGCCGGATTCAGGAACCTCTTGTCTTGATGTTGGTTCAGTATTATTGGAGCGTTGCTGCTGTGCACGTTCAATGAGAAAGACGTCCAGTCGAACACGTCGCTCGCTGTTTAATAGATGTGGGTGTTGTTTGCATATTTATCAGGTACCATTTTCTCATTTTCTTGCTGTTTTCTCTCCCCCCCACAGGGCCATGTAGGTACAACATCAACCAAAAAAATTGACGTCTACCTCTCAATGCAGTCGGGCCCGGAGAAGCTGCACCCGATGACTGTGGTGACGATGGGCAACGCCAGAGTGCAGGACCTGATCGGGCTGATCTGCTGGCAGTACACCAGCGAGGGACGGGAGCCCAAGCTGAAGTGAGCCAGCGAACCGCTGCGTTCTCTCCATTCTTTAATTGACTCCTATTTAAAAAAGATTGATGTTAATGTTACAGAATGAGAAACCAACGCCTTGGGAGGTGGGGGGGGGGGGGGGGGGGGGGGGGGCTTGAGACAACTTGGATTGTATTGCTGAGCAGTATTGCCGGGTTGTGGTTTTGTCAAATTGTAAAAGGTTTTTTACCTCCAAAAAAAAGTTCATTTAAAGACTGGCGTGAACGCTTTGACAATGTGGCACTCTGTCTCTGTCCAGTTGTTCAGCTTTTTATTTAAACTTTGGGAAGCCACAGAATGTGTGATAAGGCTTCCCCCGTATATGTCTACAGTGTCTTGTTCCCGTGTTTCATCAACCACCCCTGTAACGTTAATGGCAGCTGGTACATGGCTTTAACACTGACCTCACGCTAGGATGCAGAATTGTCGACCAGCCCTTATAGGAGGACAGAGCTGTCATTAATGTAGTCGGCTTTCAAAATGAATTGGAAATTGTTATGTAATGAAATTATTCAACTCTTCCAGCATGTTTCGACCAGTGTCTGACATAAATTTAAATTCCTTAGATCCCCACCCCCCCAAAAAAATGCCTGGTTGGCAGTATTTCGGAATTCCAAAAAGTACACCATGCCCAGAAATGAACCTTGATATTTTAGATAACATATGCATTCATGGTGTGAACTGTGCAGCCGTGTGATACCGGCTGCAGTGGTTCCCCTGTCTCCTACAGCTTTTGCAGCAGCATGCTTTGTATTTGCATTGATCGTGCGTAGTGCCTCCGAGATGTAGACCCACATTCCAACCCTATAAGAAATACCTGTGATGGCCTCTGAACTTGTGGATTCCACAGCAGCACAGCGCATAGCGGTGACGTGACGTGAGCTTCGAGGTGTCCCGGGACTTTTATTAATGCACAGTAAGCTGCCAGAGTTTGGAGACGTCTGCTTTCCATGGCTGTCGAGCTTTCCTTAAAAATTATTTTTTTTTTTTTCCATCTTAATTCCGCACCTCTCTGCTGAAGGCACTCTTGACAGCGCTGTCGACCCCTGCAACTGAACCCTTTCTGTGTGGGCCTCTGACTCATAACCCAGACCTCGTTCAGCTTTGACTTGATGGATGTGCTCTGCAGCTTCTGTCTTTTAACAGCTCACTAGAATTTCATTTCTTTAAGTATTTAAAAAAAAAAAAAAAAAAAAAAAAAAACCTGCAGAGAGAGTGAGAGACCCGCAGAGAGGGCAAGGACGATCCATTAAGAATGAAAGCTTTTTATTTGCTTGTTTGTTCTTTTTATTTTATTTCGCGAGTGGAGTCCCGGTTTAGACGCTAGCACTAATCAATTTGTTTGTAATGCAGTCGGCAAACAGCAGAAGCAATTCAGTGAGTACACATCATTTACACGTGGGTACGAGTACCAAGCATTGTCATGAATCGCAATAAAACACGAACGAAGCGGTGATGAGATATCAATTAAAAGAAAGGACACTGACAGTCTGCCTATAATATTGTATTATACTCTGTCATTTTTTTATTGTAGCTTAGCTTTATCGTGATACAAAGCCTTGTGTTTTTACTTTGCTGTTTTTAGATTATGGATTGCTTGCGTCCCAATGTGGATGGTCCGTGACGAGGTAGAAAAAAAGAAAAGTAACTTCAACTAGAATGGTGCATCAAATACGAGCTCCCAGTTTCCCCTTCATGTCATTTTACATGCACAGGCATTCTTATCAAAAGCACAACACACATGGAAGCTATGGCTCCCATCTATTGACAGACTGCCATGTGATTTGGCGTCCTATACATTTCACTGGTCCATGATTCGTCGAACGATGTGCGTTCGTTGATTGCAGTGCACAGGGTACAAAATTCAGACTGGCGCATCGACTCTCGGGTCTGTCAACAGATTTGAAAAATGAATCCTTGTCACCTTTTTGATGGCTCTTGGGCCAGTTTAGATATATTCTGCCGGCCATGGCTGGGGTTGCCTGTAATAGACACAGCTGCTGCCCTGTTCAGTAGATGAGGGGCACACTTCTTGGCACGTAGATGAGCGAGCCCCCCCCCCCCCCCCCCCCCCCCCCCCCCCCCCCCCCCCCCCCCCCCCTCCTCGGGTGCCAACATTGTGACGACTGGCTGCTCAGACACAGGCATTAGTGGGACGAGCCCAAGGGGAAGCCTGCAGCAATGCCAGTCTCCTCAACTCTCCCTGCAGGGCCAGATGTGGAGCAGTGCTCCCAGGACTGAGACTGGAGAAGCCGCTGTTATTTTTGGCCGTGGTTGGGGGGGTGGGCGTGGGTGAGGGCGAGCGGGTGGGGGGAGGGGAGCACGCCCACGGTTGTAACACAACTGCCTGACCACGAGACGAGGCTGTGTCCCGTAATCACAACATCGTACGTCCCTTTCGGGACGTCCGGGTTACGGCCAGAGGAGGTTTGAGGAGGGACTTACCCGGCTTACCCGCTCTCACGAGTGTCGCTGACCTGACCTCTTGCCTCGAGCGAACACTAACAAAACCGAGTGGCGCCCGGGCCCGGCTTCTCCACTTTTCAGATCGGTTTCATGAATCAGATGGCAAGAGGGCCGGCAGCTTGCGGCTGCCAGCTCCTTTCCAACTGCTAGTTTTAAAATCTCGCCATAAATCAGAGGGACGGGATCTTACTTAGATTTATCGATGCCGAGCCTTGTAAACAAATATTGAAATAAGCCCTAATGCACATGGTGCAATAAGCTTTTAAAATGCTTTCGTGCCATTTATCATTCTTTTTGTTTATTTTTTTTTCCTTTCTTTGGCTTGGTCAGGAGAGTGCGTAATAAAAAATGTTTTAATAGACAAAACAGAAAAGGTCATAAAATTGATTTAATTTTTAAATTTAATAAATATCCTCCTCCTTTCTTCATCGCCAGAATACCAGTGCTAACGAAATTGAGTAAAATGATGTTGCTTTTAATTATCGAAAGCTGACCTCCAAAGTTTTCCAGTTGCTCACTGCAAAACTTTTTATCTGGGATTCAAACACGTTAGCCCCAGTCCTGGTGCCTACAGGGTTATTGACCAAGTAATTATCATGAATATCCCACTTTTATGTGTCCGGTTAATTGGTTTAAATGTTTTATTCCACTGTTTTTTTTTTTTTTTTTTTTTTGTGGTTTTTTTCCATTACCCACGCTAGACTGTCATGTATCCAGTATTTACAGCTTGAACCTTTAGCTGCACTAAAAACTAAAAAGAAATTTATAGTGACACATGCGATCAGATTACTTTCCTGTAAGCCTCCCTTTTGGAAAATTTACAGTTTACATTAATATTAATGCACCATTATTACCTGCTTCATTTCATAAATAACTGCTGTCGTGACGGCACAAGTGTAGATCCTTGGATTGAGCGCTCTTAAACAAAACCAGCCTTATTGGAAACATTTGCGAATTAATTGGGGGACATTACAAATCAGGTAATCTGCAAAATAACTCATTGTCACATCCAATCAATAAACTTTGTAAATCAACTCATTTAATGTATAAATGATCTATAAAGATCAAGCGACCAATTAAACAATTAGCATACATTTTGCAATTAATTAATTTTGCCATCAATCACGTAATTAAAGTTCAGAATGTAAACTGCCAAGTTTGGAAACAGTCTGGCAATACTTCATGACTTTGGAACGCTGTTCTGACAAGGCTAGATTTACAGTGTTAAAAAGCACTGCAATTATAGCGAAAAACTCTGTGGATGGAATTAAGAGCTCCAAGTTGAAGGTCTTTTGCTTGCCAGAGATGTTGGCTGACAGGCGGGTTGCCTCTAAAGTTCACGGACGAATGCAGAAACTCTGAACTCTTAATGGAACTGTTTAGCAGAGGGGGGCGGGGCAGGGCAGTGTGTGGGGGAAGGGGAAATAGAGTAATATCACTCCATGTCTTTTAAAAGCAAATACTGTTGGGGGGGGGGTTAATGCACAGTGTCCTCCAAACAAGAAGTTCCTGTGTGTGCAAGTCTGGAAATTTAACATGTGGTCTGAAATCAAATTTATTTCCTCTACGAAAGTTTGTTTCTGTTGACTTTTTTTTTTTTTAGAAGAATGTTAAAATGACCTCTTGAGGTGTGTCAGGGGGAATCTTGCATTTTACTTTTTGCTTTCTTAAATTCTAGATTAATTAAACAAAGTGTCAACCTGATGACTGGACTCCTTTAAACAATGACAGAGTTTCCAGCAGTAACCTGACATCAGTATGCAGTCACTGTACTGGGCTGTGGCCGGTATTGTACAGGCTTCATTGCTTTTAAAAGAGCAAGGGTTCCATGTTGGGAGATCTGGAATTATCAGAAAAACTCACAAAGGTATAAGGTGAACAAGCCTGAGTGCCTTATAGAGCAGCGCACTCCTCGGCTGCCTCAAGCCCCAAACAGCTTCTCCTTGCTGCTGCGGGCTCGAGGGGATGAGGGTGTGATGCCCTGGCACTCGTTTACCTTCAGAAGAGGGACGGGTAACCAGAGCTGACAAGAAGGCTGACAGTGCATCCTGATCAGGGCCTCCCTGCCAAGGGAACTGCAGACCTGCGTAATCGTAGTGATTATGCCACAGCAGGGCAGACCCGCAGTGGCACGCCACTCATTCACGCTTTGATGTCTGTGCGGGAAGATTTCTTCATCCCCTTCTGGTTCAGCTAAAGTACGAAATGTGTTGTTCAACACAAGACCTGCCCGTAGGTTCAGAAAATAAATAAAACGCAAGCAAAGATTATTTGCTTTGAACGGGGCTTAAAACGCCGGTGTGCGGTAGTATTTAAATTAACGTGGAGTTTGAGAATCGTCTGCATCCTGTTTTCCATATACAGCGGTCCCTCCATGGTAACATGCGAGTTCCTCCTTCTGCTGAGAAGACACGTGCGTGGTGACATGGCCATGCTTCCTTTATAACCGCTGCTGTGCCGTAAAAGCTTTCATTCAAACCAGAGAGCTCTGTCTTGAATGTGCTGTGATCAGGGAGTCGCTGCTTGACTACAGAGAGAGTAAGAAGTTTTCCACAAACAATAGCCAGACCACTGATCTCCCAGCTAGTCCAGAAGTATCAATTGTGTGTTCATTCGGGTTTTAAAATTAGATGACAGTGTGGTCCTCGTACTTTCGGCCCGTTTCACTTAGAAGCCAGTGGGAAAGGTGCCAGAGGATGCTGCTGGCAGATAATCCCGCCAACGGCATAGCCTGTCCTCTCTTTGATATTCAACAAAAACTCTTCCTAAACCGAGGCATATGCCAGAGGTGGCTGGGGGGAGCGGAGGATGAATCACAGGACCCTGACTCCGTGGGCTTGGACCAGATACCACAGGGGTTGGCGTGGTCGGGGGGGGGGGGGATTATCACTAATTGTCCAATCAGGGTTGTCCAGCAGGAGGTCATTGTAGCTAGCTCTTGGTACAGGACTCGACTGACCACATTTTCAGTGCGATGTGTTCTCTGTCTCTGCTTCTCCCTCGCTCTCTCTTTACCTTTTTCTTTGTTTTATTATTTGCAGTGAGAATGTAAACGCTTACTGCCTCCACATTGCTGAGGATGACGGGGAAGTGGACACAGACTTTCCTCCACTCGACTCCAACGAACCCATTCACAAGTTTGGCTTCAGCACCCTGGCGCTGGTGGAGAAGTACTCCTCGCCTGGGCTGGCAGCAAAACAGTCGCTCTTTGTTCGAATGTAAGAGCTCGGGGTAACCCTTTCTTTCTTTCTTTATTTATTTATTTATTAAACTCTATTTCCAGGTATGCATGTGTCTATGGGTATATATTTAATAGGTTGTGTGTGTTTATAAAATATACAACCAGTGGGATTACAGCAAGAACAAATAGAACGTAAATAAGAATTTCTAGCTCTGTTAGTTTATAAATGCTGTAGTTTTAGACCTGGTAGAAATGTGTTTGTAATGTCATTTCTGATGCTAATAAGACAGCTAAGGGGATATTTAAATATGATACATGTTGCTGTAATGGGTGTATGGATTATGAAGACCAGTGTAGCAACAGCAACACAATATTTGATATTTATAACTTGGCTGTTTAAGGCTGTTGGTTTGATTGTTTGCATGTATTGATATTGGCAGATGGGAGTTGCTGTGCATTCATGACACTGCTATACAACAGCCATGAGCACACATAATGAATAACATATAGAAATCAAACTTATTTTTAAAAAGAGTTTGAATTATGAGGGTTTTTGTTTGTTTGTTTGTTTGTTTGTTTGTTTGTTTTTAAATAAGCCACAGTGTTAATTGTGCAGAACTTGGTAATAAAGATCCTAGCTGGAACTAAACTAAGCAGCAGCTACTTATGTCCAGCAAAACAGCTGCCGCTCGGCTCTTGTGGAGTGTAGTTTGGGAATAAGTACTGCCAGAGTAACTTTCTTACGGAAGTCAGTAATGTAGTTTTGTAGCTGTTCCTTCTTTTTATATGGCTTATGACTGAAAGGTTATAAAGTAGGCTGAAGTAGCTGGGATCAGCTGGCGAGATGTACTGTAATCTAGATGTAGTTAGGGGTCTCTGTGCCGTGACAAATGAAGGAGGAGAAATATATTAGAATGTTGTCCCGGAATGATGGTCATAAAAAAAAAAAAAGAATAAACACAGACATAACTGTAATGTTTTAAAACCTAGTTTCCAAGGAACATTGGCAGTTTTAATTAACATGTTTCCAATGAAGTTTGTTTATTTATTTATTAACAATAAAAGGTTTTCCAGTGTGATTTTTATGGGTTTTTATGAAAATTGTGATTTGATGAAACTTCACAAATTGTTTCTTTTGATTTGTATTTAAAAAAAAAAAAAAAAAAAAAAAGAGAGATGCGTGCCAGTGTTTAGGTAGGGTTAAAATAACGAGGTGACTGCAAACCAACCTGACTATTTCAAATAAATGAGAGAGAGAAGAATAAACTGAGAAACGTCAGGGAATTATTAACCTGTCTGGAAAAACACCGTCATTTTCTTTTCTGATTTGGAAAGAGGAATTGGGGGTTTAAAAATAAACGAGATTTGTGTCTGTCATCTGCTGTTAATGCAAGCAAGGGAGTTGCCGGTGTTTGTTCCCTCCTGTAAAAATGTATCACTTCAGCAGAGATTATTCAAATCCAGATGACTGACACAGGCAAGTATATATGCTGGATTACTGTTAACATTTTAAACTCTGACTTGGTTTCCTTTCTGGCAGAAGGGCCTGTCTGGAGATGTATTTGTTATGTTATTTTTACATTGCAGAAATCGTTGATTTTTATTTAGGACATGTTGTAAAAGTGCAAAAGATTTATTTATTTTTTTTATTTTTACGGGATGTCTGTTTCAGAAGTGCCTAGGAATATGTGAATTTCTCAACGTCAAGAAAATACACCACAAAAAAAAAGGAGCCTTTTAATATCTGAACTTTTTTGTGTGCGGTGATTGATCATTTTGCACTAAAAGGCTTTCTCCCCATCATTATAATATGAAGCATTTTGCGTTTGCTGTGTCTGCGATCAATTATGAAAATGTATTTGAATCCCCGCTAGCTGTTTTATAAGAGCGGCGTTAGCAAACATGTGTTGCTTCTGTCAACCATCTCATAAATGAAAAGAGGAGGCTGTGAAGAGCAATTGATAGCTATGGTTCACTTTTCAAATTAACATTTCAATTGAGAGGAGAGTAAAAAAGTTAGCAAACTTTCTACATCTCTAAGGGTTGCCTGAAAGGAGGAATGATTTTAGAAACCAGTTTGAAAGCAGTGTGTGTGTGTGTGTGTGTGTGTGTGTGTGTGTGTGTTCTGTCTTTTCTTATATATATATATATATATATATATATATATATATATATATATATATATATATATATATATATATATATATATATTGTATAAAAATGTATGTGATGGACTATAATTTCTTTTGACGTTGGCCAAAAAACATTTGGCCTCTGGCCACTAATATTAGTCTACTAACTACCGACACCCACTACAATTAAATTTCAGACACACTGATTCTTGGCATACGTCACAAAATGCAGCTCTCTCTCTCTCTCTCTCTCTCTCTCTCTCTCTCTCTCTCTCTCTCTTTGATCCTCTGAACTGACAGTCGAAAGTCTGGCTTGGGATTCCTGATCAGCAGGACATGTTGGAGGAAAATCTGCTTGGGGAAACCATGCACGGTGCAGCTTATGCCAAAGCGGACTGTCCGCCACTTGAGTTTGTAAGCAGTGCCCAGCGGCAGTCGTTGGAACCAAGTCCTAGCATGTTTTTTTTTTTTTTTTAAATCTTTTTCTTCCTAGGCCCGTAGCTACGTGCATCGGCCTCCTTTCGGTTGTCATGACTGGTAAACCATTAAGTTTGAGGCGGGAGAGGGACCTCATTATCCCCCACCTGTGCCCAGCTGGAAAGGGAGGGTCGAGATAAAGCCATTAGCTGTCTTTCTACTGGCACAGCAAAGAGTTCAAATACATCTGTGTCTTATTTTCTTTTCTGGCACAATCAGTCGAGCGAGCTAAGCAGGCATGACCGAATTTGGCAAGTTCCAAGGACTCTGGCAAAGTTGCACAAGGAGAAGGCAGGGAGAGAGAGAGGCAGTTTTGGCTTCTTGTTGTCCATTAGTTTTGCTGAGCTGCTTTGTTGGAAAGCGTCTGTTTTGCATAAAGGAAATTGTTTGGTCGCTGTACTAAAAGGGTAATTTAAAAATAAATAAATTAAAAAATTAAACAGCCGACAACTATGTGCTTTGATGCGTTTTAGCATTTGTCAAGATAAATTAAAACAGATTGTGAAGCTCATGTGATTGCAGCCTGTCAGACAGTGATGCAGTGCGCCTGCCTCTGCGGAGAAGCCACCAATCCCAAAGCGCAGACGCATGTTCCTAATTGGAAGCTGGGATCTTCCGTACGCGCAGTGGCAGCTCACAGTCCTTTAGGAAGGGCGCTCTGCAGGAGCCGGGCTGTGAAGGGTCATCTCGGTCGTTGTGTGGCCTGTTCTTGAGTTTACTGCATTTGAAAAGTAGCTTGTACTGCCTGAATGATAACCGCAAGAAACTGAAACAGCATTCCCAGACGAGCAGTCGTTATTGGGGTACAGGGCGAGAACAAAAAAAAGTTACAAATGTATACTAAAAATGTACTAAACTTTGAGATTAAGTCCCAAGTCCTCTGGCCCAAGGCACAAATGACTTGAATCATCACTCTGAAGCACAGGATTTGTAAGCTTTTACCTTACCTCCAACAGCATTAGCCGTTATACCCTGTTTCCACGGGCATCATTTCTAAAGACATCCCATTTATTTAATTTGTTTAAGAGGTACACAAAAGGGCATTAGAAGTTGAACAGAACCGAGCGGGCCGGAGTTAGCCAGAGAGCTCAGCTGGCACAGCACCTTGGCTTTAGGCAGGAGAGGCTGGCATGGAAATACTGGCTGGGCAGGACGTGGGTTTTTCTCACAGAAGAAATGCCTCGTAAATGAGAACACCCAGCTATAAATTCTAAACACTCGCTTCTAAATCCTGAACTAATAAAGAAGTTGAACTTTGAGAACACTTTGTTCCAGCAAACTAAATAGAGCTCTTTGTTGGATTTCAGAACTCAACTCCAGGGAGACGGGACAGTCTGGACAACTTCGAGAAACACTGGAGGAATATTTCGCTTCTTTAACCTTTGTCCTGCCGGTCTTCTAGACAACGGCATGCCCACATTGCTGGAGACCCTTACTACCTGCTCTTACATGCAGATTGCATGGCAGGTTTCTCCTGAGGATAGAACCCACTATTCTCATTAACAGTAGCCCAGTGTAAAACACGTCATTGGGTTTTTGCCTAATGATGGCCAATTTTTGGTGAACTTCTCCTTTTCTTGTGATGATCGCTGCAACACACACACTCTGCTTTTACTCGAACGTTTATTTACAGTAACGTGTTGCTCCTAAAGCATTGGGCTAGTAGCCTGTGAGATTGTTGCATAACCAGCATTACATTATAAAGAGAGCATGCATCCTATTAAAAAGAAATAGAGGAGGAAAAAAAAAGGTTAACCGTGTCCAGGGTCCCGCGCTGTTGTGTCACCAGAGGGTTTTTGTTTGTTACAATTCCCCCGCCACGGCTAAATAAATGGCTTGTTTTGAAAATGCCCCATCCGAACCCAAGACATTTCCAAAGCTTGGGGAAGAGGGGCTTTTTGTTTTTGTGTCTTTCTTTTACTGTTGCCTTCAGCGTTCTGTTTTCACATTCCTCCCATGAACCTTGCCACCCTGGCGCAGACACCAAGGCTGTAAAGGAAGATGGAAAGCCAGGCTCCCTCAGAATGATCACTATCATTAACATTCAAGGTGGGTTCACTTATCATTCCTGACTGCACAGACATGGCAGCCATTATGAAACGTCCGCAGGTGTAGCACGATGATACATATTGCATTGTGCCACAACGGATTTATGTATTGGGTAACAAAAGGAAAGTCTAATGAAAAAATACACAAGGCAATCCTTTATTTCCTGCGCTGCTCAAGTTCTCAGTAATGCCTTACAATGAGAAGTGCCAGGGAATTCCTTTACTTGCACTAACCCTGTCACTCTGCTAACTTTATGGAGAGCCACATTAAACCAGCCGGGACTGTTCTGTTATCGCTGCCTGATTTTCTTTTAAAGCCCTGCAATCTACATCAGTTGCAGGGAGCTGTAAACCAGAACTATTGTGATGGCTGAAGTCATATATTCTGTACATGCATGTGTATTTACATTGATTGATGTACTCTCTGTACAGTGTAATAGTCTTGCAGTTTGTGTGTGTGTTTGTGTGTGTGTGCTGCGTGTATTCTGAGTTTCTGCTGGGCTGTGTATTTAATAGGAGTCACCAGGTAATACAAATAGTTTTCTGTTTGGAGGCACTGAGATTACTTGCTAGTGGTGCATTTACAGCTCTGGCCAAAAGTTTTGCATCACCCTGTAGAAGTCGAATGAAACCTGCTGAAATAATGTTATGTTAACATATTGAATTACGTAGCACTTTGTAGTTTTCCATATACTTAATGAAAAAGTGACATTTGACATTTTGAAATATAACATGAAATACTGTACTACTATTATGGCTTCCGGTAGACTTTTGCAATATCATTTTATAGTGATATATATATATATATATATATATATATATATATATATATATATATATATATATATATATTTGTTTTTTTTGTTTTTTTGGTTCTGAAATTCTGTCTCAATACAAACCCTTCTAGGTGACGCAAAATCTTTGGACAGAGCTGTACGTCTGGGTGAGGCTGGACTACAATGACGTTGATCTGCCAACTCACTTGTAAATCCCAGCTGCTGATTTCTCAACAGCAGGACAATCTAAATACAATTCCACCCCCGACACCTCATCTCTCCCTGTTTAATATGACCTCTCTGTGCAGTGCAGGGGATCCCTTTGTATCCCCGTTTTTCAGCCAGTAACCTAATTCTCTAAACAAACCCCTGCATTCTGCTCCTCCTCAGTGGGCTGTTGTATAAACAGAAAACAATGATCTGGAGCAAGGTATCATCATTTATCTTGGCTCACGAGGAGAGACCACGATCAAGTCTTCACTCATATGTTGCTGTAAGGTTAGTGGCACCTTCCTGGCAACTTGCAGACAGCTAAAGCAAAGCATTGACTCCAGTGGTCATTCCCATCAACCGATCTCCTAAAGATATTTCTTTTTAAGTGGTACATATCTGAGAGGGATATAACTGTAAGACTCCCATCGCAGAGCGCTTTGAGCCAGTCCGTGTTTACAATGAGCTTACCACTGCTGTCTTGTTAACCGATATTAATGCTCACAGTAAAGCACGGGGGCCATGCTAACCGCTTTGCATGTGGAGCTGTAGGGCATTTCCACCCCTGTACTAATTCTGTCCTCTGCATGTATGTTTATACATGTATGCATCTGAGCAGCTATCGAAGAATATTAAATCTCCCCTGATGGCCTGACAGCCTGATGCCAGCAATCTGAAATGAAGCACAGCGCCCCCCCCCGCATTTGGAATAACAGCCTCCCCACCCCCACAAGCCCGAGTAGTTGGACACTTTCTTTCAGATTAGGTGGCTTTTGCATAAGGGCAGCTTGCAGCTCCTGCTAGTCGGTTGTTGTGTTGTTAATTTATATTAAATAGCTTTGTGAAGCTCTTGTTAATTATAGCTGCTAATCGGGTTTCAAAAGGGTTTCCTTTGCCAGCGATTACTGGCACTCCCTGACGAGAGTGGCACAAACGTCTTTCAAAGAAAAATCTTGGAGCCTCCAGTTATGCCACGGCCGGCGTGCGGTAGATTACACTTTGGCTCGGAACCAGAAATCCTGCGTTTTTTAACCACTGGTTTTCCCATTCCGGCTGGCAGCTCTCAGAGCACTCTGCCAGTCTGCAGCAGCCCTTAAAACACATTGCATCCCAATTAAACAGCTGGCATACTGGCTTGGGAGGCGGGCTTGAGGAGGCGAGGGCAAACTGGCAAATCACTTAAGAGGAAAACATTTTTTTTTTTGTGTGTGTGTGTTTTACTATGTCATTGTTTCAGCAGACAATTTTACAATACAGTACATTTTAATACGCATATTGGTTAAAGAATATAATACAGTATTTGCAGCAGACTGTACTTGAAAGCCAGCAACTATAACCATGAAAACTTTTTTCTCCTATATAGTGCTTAATTTTTTATTTATTTATTCAATACAGCTGAGATCAGAGTTTAATTTACTATAGGCTCAAGTAAGGAGCATTGTCCATAAGTGTCGTACTGCAGAGAAGTACCGAGTATAACAGGGGCACTGCAGCCACCATTTATCTCTTTATCAGGGGATCTGTTTAGAAAATCATCATTCTATATAATATATATCTATATATATATATATATATATATATATATATATATATATATATATATATATATATATATATATATATATATATATATATATATATAATTAACATATATATAATTTAGAGCTGGGGTTTGTGCAGCAGAGTAAACTCTCATACCCCAGTCTAGGACCAGCTCCATCTCCCAGGGTACAGAGTGGTCTGGACAGAGTGTGCCATGGAATTATACTGACAGGCCCTGAGCAGCTGCTCGCTCAGAAGGAACTGACGAAGTTAAAATGGACTGGCTGGCTGGCTGGCTGACTAGCGGGATGAATTTAGGCTACTTGGCTGTGAATTGCTTGCTGATGTGCAGGCTGGCAGGGGTACCCCTAAATGTATTTGGACAGAGCAGTGTTAAAACCAGCCAAGCTGGTAAGTTTAGGTTTCACATTCAGAGCGCTGTGCAAAAAAATGTTATTTAATTATTTGTGTTAATTGTCCAGCGTGGCAGAGGATCGTAATTCAGATCATCTTGGTCTGCTAACAGTTCATTAATTTTTCTATTTATTTATTTATTTATTTGGTTAAGTAGTCCAAGTACACGAATGACCATAGATTTATCAGTTTAAAAATGTTTTTAAAACTCCATAGGTTTTTTTTTTTTTCCTGGTAAAACAATGAATGAATGAATGAATTAATAAAATAATGATTAATTCACACATTAGCTGAAGTTTCAGCAGCTGCCCTTGCAGTTCTTTTGAGATTCCAGATCTCATGAAGGGTGACAACAGCACTTACAAATACAACACATCATGCAGACAGCTAGCAACACCAAACACAGGCCAAATCAACGCTGCAGATCCGTTTAATTACAGCAGCCAGGTTCAGCAAGCACATGGTCTGTTAAGTTTGTCAGGATTGTAGCTGGGAGGGCATTAAAGACTGAAGGTGCACAATCAGGAGATGTCCTACTCTGACCCTGTGCAGTCGTGACTGTAGCTCCAGGTTGAAACAAAAACCTGGTGCTGTTTGCCTGTGGAATTGAGTTGATAACTGCAGCAGCTGACAGTGCAGTGGAGTTATCAACATGAAGTCCGTCAGGCCAGGTGTATGGGGACAGTAGCCGTGCCAGTCTGTTTTATTTACTCTGGGAAGCCTTGCATCTGAGAGCCAGCCAATGTAGGTTTTTCAATCTCAAGCTGCACGCTCACTGCCTTTCATCATGATCAGTAACTTACCCAGTGGATCCACAGCCAGCTTTTCCACAGGGACTCTACCTGGACTGTGTCCTGCCGGGTTTATTGTGTCTGGCACAGAGTCAAGATAAGGTGCAGGTCCAGCAGAAACTTTTCTCTTGGAAGATTACAGATGAGATCGTGATCTTCTGCTCCACAGAAGTGGTTTCAAAGTGTCCAAAGGCTTTGTCTGTGTCTGGTGCATCCCTGGTGTCTAATGCAGCTTGTAATAAATACTTTGTATCTTCTTAACATTTTCTTTTTTTTTCTTTTTTTTTTTCCCGCAACCTGCGTAGAAATGCTGCCCAGGGTTTCTCCCTGATTCCAGTGGATAGCATGAAGGTCACCATGAAAGAGATCCTCCAGAAAGCTCTGAAGAAGAGGAAAGGATCGCAGAAGGGTTCAGGTGAGGAGTCTCGTTGGAAAGGCAAAATTTGAGCCTACCTTCTGTGTGTGCTTTTCAAACAGGCTGAGTTTTGTCTCGGCACTCAGGGCTGTAGTTATAATACTTCACATTGGTTTAAAGCAACGTGCTGCTAAAATACATGCTTTTTAGCGCCGCTGTGCATATATATAGCGCCGCTGAAAAACATCTGGGGGGCAATTCATTTTTGGATTTGCGTAATACTAATCCCACTCTTTCTTTTGATAAATGCAGCTGTCATTGTCCAGTGCTAGGACCTCCTTGCAGGGATGGCAGTAAGACCCACTGGGCAGCACTTTGAGCTATTTCAGGCTTTACAATGAGTCTCATTGGTCAAACAAGAGCCTATGACTGACTGATGTGACTAATTAGGATCTCGGTAAAGCCATGAATGGGCCGAACTGCTGTGCAATGGGAGTCTTGCTGTTTTATACTAGGCTGGATATAAAGAGTGTGCTTCTGTCTGGGTGCAGTCAGGCACAGGCTGCAGTGTTTGAGTGGTACAGGGATGGAGACTTGATTTTAAACGGCATCTGTAATCTGGGCCTTCACAAAGGTTAATGCTAGATGTGCATAAGCTAGCACTTAAATATTGTCTGGACGGATTGGAGAGGTGGGAGGGGAATGAGATCCATAATAGTTAGACACTATCAAGAGTAAAATTCAGGTTTTATTAAAAGTTGGACGTGAGGAATAACGCACAGAAGGACACTGATAGAGCTGTCTCGAGGCCATATTTCCAGCCAATGATAAGACTCTGCAAAGGGAGGGGATAAAATTGTTGAGCCATGCAGCCGAGGCAATAAAAATCAGATTCGCTTATAGAAAGGGGGAAAAAAAAAAAAAAAAAAAAGCAGGAACGGGAGAAGTCGGCTGGGGGCAGGAACAGGATGAGACCTGCAAGCGTCTGCAAGCGATTTGGCTGCCTGCCAGAAGCCATTGTTCACCCTCAGCTGTGGCAGCACAGTCCAGATGTGCCAGCGACACGTTTCGGGTTTTGCCAGCTGACTGCGCCGTTTGATAACCCGCTCTCTGGATGCCCATCACCGGCCGCAGAGATGGAATTAAATGATGATGATCTCCCCACAGGTTGGGAGAGGAAACAATGCATATAAATCTTGATTTCATCCCAGCGTGAGAAGTCTTTATCCATCATTACTCATAATGAACAAGTCGTTAGCCGCGATGAATGGCGCTCTGGGTACCCTTTCACCAGCGTTGCTTTTGTTCAGCTTTTCAGGTGACTCTACGCCCTTTCTAGGGGTCATATACACCCCCACCCCCACCCCCCCTTAAAACCGACAGATAGCACCTTTGTTTTGTCTGGGGTCTTCTTAAACACCAGTGAGCATAGCATGCTTCTTTCTTTTTTCTTTGTTTTTTTTTTTAATCCCGATGGTTGTGCATCAATCCCTTTTGAACAGGTTCTCTGCACTTCTGCACTTCTAATAGAATTACGTCTTTTTAGACTTCCACACCATTTGACCTGTTTTGTATGTTAATCTGAAGAGAGGCTGGCTGAAGACTCCTTTTTTCTCTATCTAATTTCTAAGTGGTAATATTTCAAGGCTGCTGTGTTTTTTAGATACACTTCTCACTTCACAAGATTGCCTCACGTTATCGTCATGTTAGCCGACAAGCTGCATGACTACGGTATTTTACTGAATTTGCCAGTAAATTTGTATTGTAAAAAATAAATAAATAAATAAAATAACTCCCAGCTTTTGTTTGAAAACATAAACCGCTCCTTGAGTGCCTTTTGATGGTGAACCTTGGTTTGGCTAAAAGCTTCTTAAAGAATGTAATCGTATGTCTGGCCTCAGGCTGTTAAACGCCGATCCTGCTCCTCGGGCATACAATTGAAATTAAGTAGTTCTTAAAAGAGAGACTATGTGTGTGTGTGTGTCGTATACCAGATGCTAATTTCTCAGCAGCGCTTTGATTGTTTGACTGCAGCTGGTAACAGCTTCCCACTGCTGTCGTGGAATAAAGCGCTCAACACAGATCAATAAAACCTGGGCAGTGGAGCCCCCAAAAGAGTGTCGAGGTATCGCCTGCTTGAAATTGAGGTTCCAGGATTCGACAGTAAAAACCACAGGGTGCGACACGGTGCAGTTGCATTTATTTTCCTACTGCAAGAACATTCAAATACAGGTATATTTGTGCAAATTGTGAAAAAAAAAAGTCAAACATGAAAAATAATGGCATTTCCCTTTGCTGAAAACATGTTTCTATTTAAAGACTGGTTTAATTTTGAATTGATCAACATTTTTAATAAACGGATGCATACATTATCTTTGCATTGCAGCAGTAGTTAGACGTGTCGAGCCCAGAAAATGTGACTTGATACAGGTTGTGAAAAAAAAAAGTGTTTTTAATAAACAGTGTCGCATGGCGCTTGTAACCCTTGTGTTATGAACCTCAAGTTTTTATTGCTCTGTCACACATCATTTTGCTTGCCTTCAGCTTAATTGCACCAGTCACAGATCCACTCT
>NW_024472892.1:70000-75000 GCF_017654505.1 Polyodon spathula | reverse complement strand
AAGAGATTTAGTCAGTGGCATCGCTGATTGCGTTTCGCTGCCAAAAACGCCTTTTTAAATCCAGGGCAGAAACTAGATCATTAACTTCTATCCTACAGTCTTTCACAGTACCACACACCCTGGAAATAACCTGACCAGACAGGCCTAACCAGAAAACTAAATTCTACGTAATACAGGGCTGGCAATGATTCTGTATGGCTATATACTGTCTCTCTGACCTTCATGAGGCTCTACTAACTTTAACACTGTTATGCCATTTTTGAGGAAGGTTTAACCTCAGATGTCACAGTTTCAGAAGAGCTAGAACGTACAGCCCCACACCCCTCGGAGGCCATTATTCAAACCATTTCACTTCAATTAGGCTTTTAAGAGTGGTAAAAAGAAAATCGCATTATAGTAAAGGTTGGTAAATACTAAATCGAACCCGAACCGCTTCACCGTACCGTAAACGTGTGGTCTAAGTTTCCAAAGATCCAGACTGGTCAGATGCAGATCTTCACAAACCATAATTATTCAGCAGGCAAGAATGAAAACACAGTACACTGCTGGAACATCATTTCATATTGGGAACGAGACATCTAGAGCAGTAAAGGCAAGAGAGCTATTTGTGTCTGAAATAAAGATCGCCGATTAATAAGGATGTCAGCTGAACTGTGCGTGTATATACTGATGCAGAAAGTTACTGATAGTCTGGCAGGTCTAATTCTGTGCCAGTTTATTTCTGGCACTGATGCAATAACCCTAGACTGACACAAGAGTACAAATCTGCTTTAATTGTATTTACATTTACGTTACGTTCTCTCAGCTAAGTGCTGCTCTTGTACGAAACAGACTCCGTCTAAAACGTGACACGCGTTTCTAGTTCCAGAGCTTCATTAGCGCAGACTTCCGAGTTGGCGAGCTTCGAAAATAACCATTGCAAGCTTGAGAGGTTTAGAGAGAATCTTCCATTAAAGTTTTCATTCAGAGTACACCCAGCCAGACTTGATCGAAATGAACCTGACACTGACACGCACGTGAAGTGACTCATCTTTTGGAGAATCAAGCTCCATTCCTACAGACTCCAGTGACTGACTCTACTATCCTCACATTGAAACGAGCGACTGGCTAATCATCTGGGTAAGAGATATCTGAAAACATGCCAGCAGTAACGCCGATGCAGTGTGCAGACCAACCCATAGAGCTAGCATTGCAATCCTGTAGGTCCTAAAGCTCCACGCGTGTAGATTCCTTCCCTGCGATGGCAGAGTGGCGTCAGTCGACTATTTAAATATCACTAAACGGCTGTTTGGAGGTGTTGGAGGAATCAATAAGTAACTGTCTACACCAATGAGTAGTTCTTGTAATGTCCGAAGAGGGGAGTCTCATAGCGAGGCAGTATTCCTGCTTCAATACATTTTCCTAACAGGTGCAGCTCCAGTATAGAAGAGCTATATAGCTAAGCAGTGAGGGAAAGTTTACATGCCACAGCACTAATCAAGGCTGCTGGTAGCGCTAAGGACACAAAGATACTCCTGTATCTGTCACTGCACTGCTCCAGCTTTGAGCACACAACCACAGCAAAGAAATAAATCATCATGTCAGATTTTCAAAGGACGTCCGTTTCTCACAGGTTATTTTCCCTTGAGGAGTAACACACTTCCCCTTTTGGTGGCATGATGCCAGTGCAAACTACTTAAAAGACAGCACTGCAGAACAGAGGCCCATCTTTTACTTTCCTTACTGCACATACTGTAGACCACTGCCCAATGCACACAACTGGTGAATGGGCATGCAACGAAGAGAGTTGAAAAAAACTTCACAACATCACAGGTGCAAGCAAAACTCCCACTCCCTAGAGGCCTGACCCAGTGTAAAACTGAAACTTTTAAAGCAGAAGAGAGGAGAGTCAGTCAAACTGTACAGCAGCTGCTTGTACTGCAGTTCAAATGGTTCTCAAATGTCTTTACATGAATTTACAGTTGTGAATACACTGCCTCCCATCTACTTTCATTTTTGTCTTAAAATAGTTTGGGCAAAACAGTATTAATAATAATAATAATAACAATAATAATAATAATATCTGTTCTTTAAACAGAAAATTATTGCATGCCATGGCTAGTTCATATTCTGCTGTGCGACGGTCTCTCTGTGTTTCAGACCCCTTGGCTTGTGATGTTGCTTTCACAGTCAATACCACCTCAACAGCAGGCTTAAAATAATAAAAGCTGCACAGCACTTTCTTCAGCTACAGACGAGCCTTTCAGAGTGAGCAAACGCTAAATAAAATTCCAGACCGAGCAAGACATGAGCTCACCTACTCGATACTACACAAATCCACGTGAATCAGGGAGGCCAGGGTGCTGAGACACAAGGCATCTGGCAGCACTGGTTACACTTGGCTGTGGGTTACAGAGCATGCATCTCATGTCCTGCCATTGTTTATGTATGTATATCATACTTGACTGTTTCAACAGACAGCCTAAAGGGGTCTGTATTTAAATCAAAGTAAAACTGCCATGCAAACTTCCATCAGACAAGCTATTCTCCCACGATAGAGGGCATCTTGTAAGTCAGACAACACAGCCACGATTGTTATAGTGGTTTGTTTTCTTTCAGCGTGTGAAAAGACTTTGAACAAAGAGGAACTAATTCAGAGCCTTCTGGCACAGGTGTGTGGCGAAGGTATGTAACAGGGTGCCGCCCGAATTAACAGAGAACATCCTAATCAGCAGAATACTGACTGCGATACCCAGACAGCCTGCAAATTCTTCTGCAGCTTCGCCAACCAGGTGTCGGCACAATGAAAAAGTAACCAGGACCAACGCTCTCACGCTGGGTGAATGGTTTACGAGACATAGCCTTCACTAGCCATTCGGAAATCCAGAATGTATTTCAGGTCAACATGACCTGCAAACACGAACAGTAAGAAACGCCCAGAGCAACTCTGTATGTCAAACAGAAGCATGCACTGCACAGCACCCCAGACATCTCATACCCCACGTTTGGTATGCTAATACTGAACAGGAACTGAACTAGCCATGTATGCAGACCAGAAAGGGATGTATGATAATAGTTTTACAAACTCTCACTAGAACAACGAGAGATAAGTTTAGACTGCAGTTCCCTTTCCACAGCCTACGTCAAACCTCAGTGCTTGCGGGCAGTGAGTCTGCATGCAGGTGAGAAATGTGAAAGCAGACAGAGAAGAACAGGCTGCATCACCTCACTTCACGAGTTAGAATCTCCCTCAGTTTCAATAGCGTTGATAAGAGAAAAACAATGCCTATGTATTATTTCTGGATGTACAGCAATTGTTTGGAATTATGTGATTGCTATATTGTTATTTTATTGAGTCTGGTCTACTTTGGTCTCTCTTTGTAGTACTGCTGCACTGCTGAGATGTACTTGTGCTAAATCCTGTGGGCACAAAGTGAATAAACTAACCGAACAGTAAAACAGTGTAGACCGAGTGCTGTCTCTTTACTCTGCTAAAACGACTTACACAGTACATTAGCGAAGGGCCCTTATATAGCAAAATATCATTTGTCAACATGGCCAAACTGTTAATTAACTAAATTGACTCCTGACACCAGTTCTTGACTCGCAGGATCTCAACGTGTGAAAATGTCAATTGAGTTCAAAATTATGTGTTGCAGTGTGAGTGGCTGCTGTACAAAAGCGACAGAAAACTAAATTTAATCTTACAAGCAAATATTTTTACTGTAAGTTTAACTGCTCTTAGTCGAACTCGCTCTAAAAACGTAATTTACTGAATTTTTCTTCTTCGCTGAACTTGCTCCCATTCACTACTGCCTATTGTATTTTATAACTGCTCTTATCTGTAATGTGATATTTTGTAATAATTGTAAAATCACCCTGTATAAGGGTGCCTGCTAAGAAAATAAAGCCTGTATAAGGAAACTGTGTGCACCCCCCAGCCCCGATAGCACAAAACCTTTTACATACTGAGAAAAAACACACACACAAGAAACCAAAACAGTACTTACTGAACAGATAGGAGAAATTCCAGGACCAAGGACAAGATACTGTAGATGCACAGTGTCTCGTTTTAACAGTCATGACATCCCATAATAAAATTTATTTAATAAATATATGCAGTATATATAAATCATGTACAATATATGCAATGCACACCTACAAAACAAAATACTGTAGTCATCAGTGCATTTCACGCAGTTCTCTCACATCTGGTTTTGAGTTCCACTTATATCCCACACAGCCTGTCTTCCTTAACCTGCTGACCTGGAGAGTTATAAGAAGCGGTCTCTGATACAGTAACCCCCACCCCCCCACCGGTGGGCTTCCTGTCGTGCAGGTCCCAGCGCGGTGCACAAGCCATCCTCATTGTGAAACTCAAAAAACGCTCCTTATCTGACTGAACTCCAAACGCTGTTCTGCATTCGTTTTGAGATCCGGCAAAAGGAAAATGAAACAGAAATGTCGTATTGGAGTGTAGGATCGTTCGGACATGACACAGCTGGAGGGAATAGGCTATGTTTTGCAACATGGAACCTTCAATGTTTACTGCACAACATGCAATGAAGGCATAAAGAACGAGTCTTAGTGGAAACTTCTGACGCTGAATGTACTATTATTCAATGCATGAATTATAAATGAACCCTGTAATGCACAAGTATTATAAAATGCAGTGCTGGACAATGGTTGCACATACTGTACTGCTAACACACTGTGTTGAGATGAGACTTTACTCAGCAGCACTTTTTACTCAACACTCTGCTGACAATTTTATTCCATTTTCAAGTCAATTTCACTGCACTTCAATATAACGTTAACGCTAATAACACACTGTAATGGCAGGCAGCTGGGAGCAGAAGAGACAGAGAGAGAATGCAAATATACACACAACACAATTACTGCATGCTCAACGCATGCTGCACACAAAACAACGTGCAATCTTTCGGTTGTATTGAAGTACTTCTACACTATTCAGGCAATAATGATCGTTATTTTGTTTATGTATTTATTTATCTGGAAGA
>NW_024472892.1:47500-65000 GCF_017654505.1 Polyodon spathula | reverse complement strand
TATTTTGATAGAGGGGTTAATCATTAAAGCTGTGTTCTTAAAAAGGCGTACCATACCTTTAGATCAGGGGTCCCCAACCCTGGTCCTGGAGAGCCCCTATCGTTTTATAGGTGTTTTTACATCATCTGTGGCTAAAGATCTGGAACACCTGTTAACCTTGACTAATTAAGCCAGTAATTGGTGCAATTAAATAACTGAGAGATTGGTTGAAACAAAAACCAGCAGCCACAGTAGCTCTCCAGAACCAGGGTTGGAGACCCCAGCTTTAGATAAACTGTGAATGGAGGGCTACTGCATGTCAGAATGAATATAATGCTTGTCGTGGGCTCAGTGTATAAACGGATGTGACAGGTACACAGATGGGATGCTCGCTCTGGGTTTGAATCCAGTTCATTTATTAAATATGCATTATAAATAGCACACAGTCAGACAAATAGAAAATACAGTGAGCGACGATTAAGTTCCAGTTCCTCTTCTGCTCGGATTGTTGATTTGTCACACGGAACGTCAGAAGAACTGCTAGACCTAGCCATGTGTTCCTTTCCATTTACAGCGCAGGATGTCAGTACAATCAAAATGCCATCAAATACAGAATTATTATT
Organism: Polyodon spathula; assembly: GCF_017654505.1. Lineage (NCBI taxonomy): Eukaryota > Metazoa > Chordata > Actinopteri > Acipenseriformes > Polyodontidae > Polyodon > Polyodon spathula. Next base: position 64,398 of record NW_024472892.1, on the reverse strand, counting down.
ATTAGGAATATTATTTGATATCCAGAATAAACTTTTAAAATAAATAAATCAAGCGGACCTTTTTTTTTTTTTTTGCATCATAATAAAATCATACATAATAAAATATAAATAACATGCATTCAATAAAATCGTCAATCCCAACTGTACATAGTTCTCAGGCAAGAGAACCTGAAAGATGCTGTGATTTGTGTCCCTTTAAAAGCAGCAGTGACACTGTCTGTGTTGTGTTAGCTAGCCTGCGTGCAACACTCTAGTGTTCATGCTAAGACTGTCACTATTACTGCAGCTGGGCGTAGCTCACTGCACCGAACCATCGAACACAGTTAATGAACTGGGAAACACATGACAGGACAAGACATACAGAGACGTCTTAACTCGCCTTTCACGTCCAGAGCAGGTATTTCAAACAACACGGCAGCAGCAGGACACGTCACAAACACACCCCGCTGTCTGTTACAATGCAGCCGATCTTTAAGGATTGTTTTAAGGAATATTTTTTTGTAAAGTTTAAGTTATCTTGGGGAAAATCATAACAAACTCATTAACCCCCTCTGAGGCAGCTAACAAAAAAAAAAAGGTCCCATTAACTGCAGTATGAACTGAACAGGCATTTAAAAAACACACACAGCCCTTAAAGAAACACTCCTTAAAACAGTCCTTTGATTTGAAGGGCATGCCCGGCTACCCAAAGAAGAATCTGCGTCACACAGACTGGGATCAGTTCAGCGAAGCACAAACTGCGCTCACCCACAAGGGAAGCCAGAAGCGATGCATTACAGCAGCCAGCTCGTTTCATGGCATATACAGTATTATTCAGAAAATTGAAAATCTGGGGACAGTACAACGTGGCTACAAAGTAACCATTGTAATTGACGGGAGGCCAGTGCCATTAGTAAGTATGGATTACAAGCTGTTTGTTCAGTGCAATATATAACGGCCTGGCTGTGTTATACCTTTGCCCTACTTGATAAGATCCATCTTTTTGATCAGTTTTCGCAAAACCAATCTGTACTTATCATTGCAGTGCATTTCAATGATTAAAAAAGATCTTTAATCAATTAGTCAAACCGAGTTCAGTGGAATATACTACCATCCGCATTACAATGTAAAAACCTTCAGATCAGATTAAAAAACGAACGCAGTAACTAAAAGAACTGTTTTTGTACAATCTGGTCTTCATATATAAAACGAAAATAGGGACATAGCTAGAATAAACACACAAGCTCCGCATCTTTAGATTCATCGTGCTGATGCAAACTCACACTGGCACATGCAGGGTACAGTTAATATCAGAGCCCTCTTTGCTTCACCTTTAGCAAATTAGTTACAAAATTATAGCAGCAATAATAAATTATTACCTGAACCAAGCAGTCCGCACATCTGATACTTTTTACATTATTATTATTATTATTATTATTATTTATTATTATTATTATTATTATAATCTTCACATATGCAGTTTAAAAGGAAAGAAGTGAGAAAAATGGAAAGAAAGAAAAATACTTTTCTGAACTGGAAGGTTATGAATTCAAAGCAATGAACAACGGCTGGTCCTGGAAAAACACGTGATTTCCTTGGTTTGAAAACGGTAAAACAGATTTGTAAATATAAGAGGATCAACATCTTCTTTAGTGCCTAAGATACTTTCTGACCCTCTATTTAATAATGACCCCACCCCACCCCAATCGGGGAATATGAACCACAGGCCACAACAGTTTGGCATCAAAGTAACACTCCACTAGTAAGACCCGCTCATGTGTCAGCCTGCTTTGAGAAAGGATCAGCTGCCCACCACATGTGAACTGTAACAATAAATGGTGTGCGAAGATCCCAGACTCATCCAAACACACGGAATGAAAATCTTTTTAAACACAATGTTTTCTACGATTGTCCTTGAGGTGCCAGCAATTAAAGAAGAAGTAGAGTGGTTCCCAAAAATATAGCGTGACACACCCCCACGTGTTGCTACTGCTGTTTAAATAACGTCCCTGTGTTTGATCTATCCACCGTTAACACCCTGGCAACTTTTAAAACTTTTAAAGTCTTTTTCAAAACAGCCGCTCTAGTGCGCTGATTTCTGGCAACCCTGTGTTCACTTCTGCGATTACTACAGGGTAACCTGTACGTGGCTAGGCTGTTATACTAGCGAGGAAGACCGCTCTCTCCAAGCCCATTGGACGTGTTCTTTAGTTCTAGCTATGACGTGACATGTGGTTCTCCTTGTTTAAGGTCTTGGATTTAATGAAGTCAGTTACATGCTGCTTATGCTGTGAGTCTGACTTCAGCCTGATCAGTCATTCGGCTCTGCTTTCGCTGTGCTGTCAGTGAGCGCTCGTTAATCCAAACCGCTATCAGAAACACGGCTTCCTTAGAGACAGAGAGGGCTACCCTAACCTGACCTCAGGACAGATAGTTTGGCTTAGAGTTCTATATTTGATGATGAGAAAATACATATTGGCAATTTCATAATTATAAAAAAAAATATACACTTAAAAACTAAAATAAAAACCGGTTGTGCAATAACACGAATTTTACAGGTGCAGCCTCAGACTATTTACCGTACGTTCATTCCAAAGATATTCATAGGTACTTGTGACTATTATATTTTAAAGCATTACCATTGTTTTATTTAGCTGATCTTGGCTATTATTCTGTGGCATCTCTTTGAGAGAACTGCACCATCAGTGTCTTTCAATAAGACACCCCTACAGTCCAGGGTCGCCTAGCCTTGGCAGTAAGACACACAGCACTGGTATCACCGCACAGTGGGGTATATGAATGATCCTATTGCCTTTTGAACCAGCTCTGAAACTACAACAGACAATAGTTTCCGATTATAAATAAAGCTGACTAGGCAAACATGTACAGTACTATACCTTTTTTTTTCTCCATAGCAAAATACATATCTACAAACATATATAATAAATAGGCTTCATGTTTACTATGTATAACAATATAGATATATTTTTAACATCAAAGGTGCACTTGATCAGATAATGTCATCCAGGAGGTTGGGGGTTCCTACCCAGTCCAGTGTCCTGGGCTCAGACGCAGCCATGATCATACACATGAACTGCTTCCCAGTCCGCTTGTCGATGGGGTAGATACTGGTAGGTGTGAATCTCTTATTACTCTCCACAAACTCGCACAGCTGCTGATAGATTTTGGGGTACTCATGGCGTAGGAAGACCCCCCTGGTCCTCAGCTCCCGCTGGATGTTGATGAAGCAGATCTCCCTGGCTTTCCTTCCCTCCTCTCCTTCCTTATCGATGTCTGCCATCCCCGGGGGTGGGGTCAGGATCAAGGTCTCCATCTCGCTCTCCTTTTTCAGGATCTTCTTCTCCGGGCTGGAGGAGGCCAGGGCTACCTTGGCATACTTCCTGACAGTCGGAACTTGGACTCTCGGAGAGGGGCTGTTAGGCACTTTTTCGCCCACAGCTATAGAAACATTCAAAAGGAAGCATTCGTTTGGGTCGTACTCATTCCCGGCTTCCTGCAGCTCCTTGCAGTAGTCGCCCAGGTTGTCCTTGTAGCCATCGAGCTCCCTCAAGGAGAGATATGTGGGGGACATGAGGAGGCTCTCCAGTCCGTACTGCAGGAAGTTATCGGCCGAGCCGGGGCTGGGGAAACCCAGGAACAAGACCCCCCTTCCGCGGGACAGAAATCCTACCTTGGCGATGCGAGAGAAAGCTTTGTGGACCTCTGCATTCTCCCGGCAGATTTTGAGAACGTGTCTGCAAACGCTGCCGATGCGCCCGTAAAGGCAGTTCTCCTTGTGGATGTCCCAGTCCTCTCTGCGGCAATTCCGGGAGCAGTAATAGGTGTAGCAGCTGTGGCAGGACTTGAAGTAGAGGCAGGCGTTGAATAAGGTCTCTGTCCGGCGACACTTGCTGTTGGAGCACATCATTGTGTCGTCGTCATCTGTGCTCTGGTCCGGAGAGCCTTCATCTAGCTCCTTCTGGAGGACATCACAGCCACTGTCAAGTTCTTTGTGGACTTCATGAGTCAGCTTTGTAGAAGTGGGCTGCTTCTTTAACGGGACGGGATTCCCATTGGGGTCTGTTTTGGCTGAGGAACCAGCATCGTCCTCGTTAATCAGCTTCTTCAGCTGGTCCAGCAAGTCCTTACTGGGTCTCCTGCTGGATGGGGGCTTGTAGTCGATGACTAAGTCTGCCAGGAGTTCGTCTAGCTGCTCGAGACTTTGCTGGAGGGAGGCGCTGTTGTGAGTTTTCTCTTTGGTAGGATTCCCCTGATAGGAATGTGGTTCTTGGTGAGAAGCACTTGGGGCTCTGCCAGAGTCCAGGACATCCCAGCTGGCAGAGCGTCCCTCCGTTTTTCTGAGAGCACTGGGGCGGATGTCATTGTCTGTGATGGTGATCTCAGGGGTTACGAACCACATCCTGCTGAGGGAGTTCCGTCCCCCTTCTGTGCAAACCTTCTCCATGAGCGAGGTTTCCGACATGGAAAGTGCTGCGTAGCGCCTGGGCGAACTGGAGAGATTGACTACCACTGGCTGGCGTCTTTCATCTGGGGACAAGGCACGCTTCCCTTGGGCAAGAAGGTTCTCGTAGCTCCTGCCACGCTGCACTGGCTGCTCCCTTTGGATGTTGTGGTTCAGGATGTTGTCCCAGGATCTGGAGTAGTGCCGGGTGTCCGTCCCCAGCCTGTGCTGGTCCAAACAGTGGGAGGCGTACCAAGGAGAAAGCACAGGCTCTTGCCTGGATCTCTGGGTTGCGTACTGTGTTGAAGGGTGGTGGGTGGCGTATCCGGTCGGCTCAGGACCGTACCAATCGCTGAAAACAGCCTGAGGCATTCTGGTGCGGCGGTACTGCCCGCGGCTTTCTGTATAATAAGCCCTTGAAGGAACGTGATGCTCAGGGGGTGTCACAATGTGTTCATTCGTGTAGGACATCTTGGACGGGACGCACTGAACTGGGTACGTTCTGGGATCCTCACCATAAAAAGTCCTAGACGGGGCAGTCTGGACTATATAGTGCTGTGGCTCGTTCGTGGAATAAGGTTTGGGGTACACGGGTATGGGATATTGCCTTGGCTCTTCAGTGTAAAATGGTTGGCCAGGTACAGCGTGGACCATATGAGTCCTTTGATCAAGCCCGGACTGTGCTTTAGCGGTAAAGTTTTGGCTGGGGTAACTATGATGCTCTCCTTGATAGAAAGTTCTGGCAGGGGGGGCTGGAGAGGGATACCTCCCATGCTCCTCTGTATAAAAAAATTTGGTTGGCACATTGGGGCTGGAATAAGCCCTGCGCTCCCATCCGGGGTAATCCCGCTGCTCTCTGGGAGAAAGCATCCTTTGTAAAGGGATGTCCGCCTGCGGGATGTAGTCGTACGGCATGGTGTTGTGATGCTGGTAAACCTGCTTATAATCTCCACTGTAGGAGTCACTGGGGGTGGGAGTCCTGGAGACCTGCCAACCACTTGGCAAGATCAGGCTCCTGCTACTTCCGCTGGGGTATCTCTGCCAGGGCACTTCTGCTCTGGGTGTTGGTGGCTTGACGTTTCTCGCAGCGTGCTGGAGAACAGCCTCATCTGGCTTGATATCCATGCGGCACTTGACGTGAGGGCTGGCGGACGGTTTGCCTGGCTGGTTCTCATCAAAGGACTCCGGCACAAACAGCGGTGAGTATCGTTTGGAGTCTCCCCTCTGCGGCTGGAGCTTGATGGGGTGGACTTCGTTCATCATGGCCCGGTTGGCTGCATAAGAGGCTTCCCTGTGAGGGGAGGTCTCTGGCTTCCTAGGGGGGTCACGCAGAGCAGCTCGCTGTACTTCCCTTCCCCTCCTGACAGGTGGAGGAGTCACCTCAAGGGGCACTGGCGTGAATGTGCTCTTCACCCTGGGAGCACTTTTGGACCTTGTCCTTCTCTTGAGATCGGGTCTCACTGCATCTCTGGTGGCTTCCACAGGTTGCTGAGGTGGGGGTTTGGAGTTGAACAGATCTGGGGAAGAGAACCGGAGGTGAGCCTGCTGCCCGAGAGAGTTCCGAGCAGCCTCCGGGTTCAACATCTGCCTCTCGGTCCTCCTGTAAGGGTACTCCATTGAGGAACTCGAAGCTTTGGGGTCGTCCAGTGACTCGAGGAAGTCAAAGCTTCGACAGTGCCTTTTGTTGAACGTTTTCTGATTATCCTCCAGCTTGCTCAGGGTGTGAAGATCACATTGTTTGGACAGACAGGAGTCGGTAGAAGTCAGATTCACTTTAATGTCTCGATACACAGTCGACACCAGTATGTCAGGCGGGTCTGTTCGTGTCATCTTAAAGAGACTCTTCTAGTTTTTCCCCCTCAGATCATTTTAAGGTAAATATGGCCTGTAAAGAGAACAGAAAAACAGTATTTAATTGCATTACTTAGATAAAAAAAAACAACTAAATGCATACAAGGCTGGGGGGATGCATCATGACATTTCATCACCAACAACACAGATTCACTACGATCACAGTAGCAAATCACATGATAGTTATTACATAATTATACTTTGTTTATCAACACTAATTTGCATTCATTTCAAACAAAAGAATGCGCAGCACAAGCCAGTATGTAAGCTAGTGCTACTCCAGCAGCCCTGAAAGTGGTATTGTCACCCTGCTGAAAGTAGTTTAAAGCCTGGATTTAAACTGGACTCAAAGACACAGCGAGTTCTGGTTTAACCCCGGTGCAGCACAGACAGTATCACCATGCTGGGCATAGTCTTTGGTTCTCATACAAAAGCTGATGATTCAGTTTCTTTTGCATTATGTGCATGCTCCTCCATGAGGGAGGTCAGTCAGCCAGTTCACAGCCCAATGAAAAGGAGTGATGGAAAGAACCAAGAAACTGCCCACCGATCAAACAGCAATTACAGCCACGTCCTTGTCCTTGAGTTTAAGGACACGTTCCTGCGGAGACAGCGGTTTGAACAGGACTTTGTGCACCGCACTAAAAAAGTTACCATGGCACTGCATAGCCAGACAGCTTAAAAAAACAGGTTCGGTTTTCACTGGCACAAAGAGGCAATTATTCTTTAAGGTCTTCAACAGGATTCTATCATTTCTGATCCTTGGTCTTCCAGTGCATTTAATAGCTGTTTGAACTTTCTGAGGGGGGTAGTCTGTATACATTATAGTCTGAATATTACAACCTGACAATAACAACGTAAGATTAGAACACCATTGTGTGTGTGTGTGTGTGTGTGTGTGTGTGTGTGTGTGTGTGTGTGTATATATATATATATATATATATATATATATATATATATATATATATATATATATCCCATCCAGCTGGATGTCTTTGAATAGCCAATTCTCTCTGCTGGATCACAGAAAACATGAACCCTCTTCTTTTCTTCATACACACAAAAGACTTGAAATGATGCCCCACTTCCTTACCCTGTCTACAAACATCTGCAGAGCAAACAGAAGAAAAGGGAGTACAATTTAGCTGTGACGCTTCATGGGTAAGTTTAAAGGATCTTCACATTATTATAGAAAAAAAAAATCATTTGCACAGAACTGCTTATTGCCGGCTGTGTAATTCTCCACAGAAAGGTCAGAGAGAGCTGTTCCAGGCTCCTAATGACCCTGTGAATCTCTCATAAGGGCTTGTGGCTAAGGAAGCTGCAACCTCATGGAGCACATCAATTCTTCAAACAGATCTAAAGTAATTCAGAATCTGAGAACACACAGAGCCCCTATAGTGCTTGACACCGGTGTGCTGTCCTCATTCGTGACAGCCTGTCTGCTTCTTAGCGGAGATGGTCTGTTAATCAGGTATTGATCGACATGGCTTTATTTTGCGAGCCTCAATTAAACATTCATTGGTCCGATTAATCGCCATGGTGCCCTTTTTGGATATAACACAATAATAGCACATGCTTTTTCCAGTTATATTTAAAAGGCTTTCGTGAAGATTCTTTATTTTATTTTTTTGCATTTTGCTTGTTAATAATAACGTTTTCTCAAAGAATATATCACATAATCGCACTTTACAGCAGAAAACTTTAACATCCCTTCTCTTGAGGCACATTGCAGATCTGCTTCAGAAATCTTTATTTTTATGCTAACTGGATAACCTTGGCTATCCCTCGAGATTTTAACCCAGGCCTCCAGAGATAAAAGACTTACCTACAGTGTCTATTAGCCCTCAAGCAAATGACACTCATACATAAAATCTGGGTTGATGACACTACAGGGACTGGTTAATATAAAGTTTACATAACTTGGTAAATCAATCTCTGCCTGCCTGCCCGCCTACCTGCCTGCCCCCTTGAATCTTCATGCTTGCAAACTCACTCTGCGCTATGCAATAAAGAGCCTAAGTGCTTTTTCGAGTTCCATTATGGATAATTGGCCCTGGGTGAAACATTAATTGAGCTACAGACAATATTTTTTGCTGCTGCCTTCTGCTTTACAGTAAACGTCTCACTGCTTTGTTTGCTAGCCGCAATCCGGCAAAAAGCAGTGCACTGCAAATTATATTAAAAGCCTCCTTATTTTTAAGCATTTCTGCTTCATATCACATTTGTAGTAATTGTATTGCTGTCCCCTTAAACGTTAGGACATTTGAATTCATTCTGAGTAGTTCTTATGCTGAGGGAACACGGACTCCACGCTGTGGCTTGGAGCTTGGTTTCAGGGGGCTAGGTTTCTTGGCACTGCGCGGCACACCCGGAGAGATGTGGGGTGTGATGCAGCAAAGTCGCTTCAGACTGCCTTTACTGTTACTCCTCGAATGTAAAGAGGATCACCTTTATACTGACATAATTTTAGAGACACTTCCGTGCAGAGCCAGTATGTTCCCGGTCCTGTGCAATCCTGCTCTCCACCGCACTTAGAGACTCGTATTACACTCCAGGGAGAATGAGCTGTTTGTGGCATGAAGATGATCAGCCTTCTTCCTGTCCATGCTGACATGCATGAGGAATCCCTGTCTCCATGCTGACCTCCCTACCCCGCAGAGCAAAGCCATCTTCCCACCCTTTTAAAGGTGTGATATTAACACTGATCTAATGCACTGCTGTAAACCCTGCCTGACACACTGAATCCAGCTGTTTTTCCAATCTGATTCTTTACAATCTTGCCCGGGTTTAAGGGGGTCGAAGCAGAGCCGTACAGCTGATTTGGGCTTTGGTCAAGTGGTTGGCGGGATCGCTCTCCCTGCAATGAAGGCCTGACATTAAGAGACATGTGCAATAGGGCACGCACCCAGCCTGCTGTATGTAGCGGTGGAGTCAAGCCCGAACCGGCTGGAAAACTGTTTTCTATAGGCAGCAGTAGTGCAGTCGAGCCCTAACTAGCATCGTGCAGAAGCGAAGTCACATGACTCGCATCAAGCACACAGCTGTCCGACTCAATCAGTCGTCATCTTGATTCAATGAAACTTCTTCTATTGCTTCCTTAGGAAGGCTAAAAATGCTGACAAAGACGACATCAACAGTGCATCGACTACTACTGTGGACACAAACGAAGCCACTGACACGCAACAACAGGCACTGGTGGAGTTCAAGAACTGGACCATTTATTTATTTATTTATTTTTTTTACTATTTCTCTACTGGTTTCAAGTTTGGAAAACGCCAATCAGACAGACGTTTCTGTTCCTGCCTCAATCAGTTACACTACTTTTCTCGTGCTTGTATAACCTAATTTAATTGATTGAGTGTTGTTGATTTGATCATGCAAACCAAACACTGTAGTGACAGATAAAAAGCCTTGCACTGTGCACAACGCCTTCTGGAAATATAAAACACACACACACACACACACACACACACACACACACACACACACACACACAACTTTTTACACTACAGTGTTTGGTTTGCATGATCAAATCAACACGCACAGCAACGGAAATAACACAAGCCAGCACAAGCTCTGTTTTCTAGTTGTAAGAAAAAAGGGTCTTGCATTAACTTATTAGTCTTCCACTGCTAGTTGTTTACCTTACAATTACGCAAAACAGCCAAGCTGAATTTCAAAGGTAGAATAGTCTTGGTGATCGCTCAAGCGCACACAGCTACATCACCTGGAATCGGAAGACCCCACGGCTGCCCCAGCACTGGTCACGTGTCAGACTATGCCTCTGCTTGAAGGCGAACATACTGCACTTCACCCTATACTCTGCAGCGCTGTATCAATGCAAGCGGGGTTCCGCAAACACATTGTAAACACAGTATCATGCACACAGTGCTGTACGAGGAGGCTATTGCGGCGATAGAAATAAATACATTAATTAATGGTGACATACAATCTTGCAACTGCAGTCGCCCGCCCTCACCCGTTATAGTTCTCACCTGATAATAATAGTATGACCTTACTGAATACATTGCATAGTGTGATAGATAGATAGATAGATAGATAGATAGATGCCATTTCAAATCGAATGGTTCTTAAATTCCTACAGTATTGTACACTTCAGTATATGTGAGACTGTTGATTGATTAGCAATGTGTTGACTCCTGCAGTGTACAGGTTTTTAAAAACAAAATGAATATAGAATAGATATTACTGCTAATATTATATAGACTCGCTATAATAATATAGCCTGCTACAACAGCATCCTTATATTCACTGTATAAGTCATACCACACATCCCAAAACTACACAATCTTGCGGTTTCTCATCTTTCAAATGGACACACACGGTGTGTAGATTAGCAAGCACAGTATTTTATAAATGCAAATACTGCACATTGCGCAGGTGGGTATGCAAAACGGACTCACATTAATAACGCAATTAGCAGCTATGTCGTGTCCATGAAGCATGTACTTAATGGTTAGAACGCGTGATCTAATATTTCAAAGAGTAATTATACCAAACCCAACCTTTATCCACTGCCTTGATTTAGGTCTGCATGTAGTTAAAAAGCTACAATGAAACGCTGTACTGTAGATGTGCCTGTTTGCTTTAGAATTATTATTATATCTCCATAGTTTTGCTGTACTCCAATATACAGTGTCGCTTTTTGAAGCACTGTTAATTTGTATTATATATATATATATATATATATATATATATATATATATATATATATATATATATATATATATATATATATATATAGATAGATAGATAGATAGATAGATAGATAGATAGATAGATATAGCATTCATTTTAAGTGGAGCAGCATTTTCTGTGATCACACACACGAACAGTATAGCTTCATCGCTGTTATAAATGGCACCCCTGCCGGATCACACACAGCTATTTCCAGAGAGATGCAACCCTTATTAAAACAACGTATTTCATACAATACTTTCTTTTTTATGTATTTATTTGAACAGAACTCGATCCTTACCGTTCTGCTGTTGGGTTGTTCTGACCCTGTACGCATTCCTCTTCGGTGTCGGTATAATGAGACTTCTTTCTTTTTTCTTGTTTTTTTTAAACAAACGCACAGCAGTAAACACGCAATCCGCTTTTATTCGATGCCTTCATTGTGTTGTTTTCACTGCCGGCTGCTTCTTGCTGGTTTCATTCAGCAGTATTGATGGGGTTTTGCACCCAAGAGACTGACGCTGGTGTTAGATTTGCTCTTGAAACCAGCGCGGTCGCTGCTGTTGTATTTCCAATGCGTATTTCTGTGCATTGAGAAAGGGGAGTTGCAAGCTGACTATCCTTGCTAGCACGGTATACAACCCTTTCACGTCGCCGTCATCTCCGCCTCTCTCTCTCCTCTCGTCTCTGATTGAAACACTTCGGATTCAGACTCAACGCTGCCTCTATCGAGCGCTGTAAAGAAGCTTATAAATGAGCATGAAAGGTTAATGATTTAAAGTTATAAAAATGAGTAACCAGTACCAGTTTAATACCTTTTTTCAGTTATTGGCACCAACATTATAAACACACTGGCTTGCAAATGTTTTTTGCAGGTTATTATGGTGCATGTCAGACACTAATGCAAAACCTAGGTCTCATCAGCATCACTGCCAACACAGAAGAAAAAAATGTTTCAATATTCAGAAGAGTACAGTGCATTCCCGGGGAAATAACCTGTATAAAAGCTTCCCATAGTAAAAGCACTGCAAATGTAATAAAGCGTAGTGAAAGCCTGGTCAATCATAGGTACTGTAAGCAGTGTGAAACACAGAGAGGTCTGCTAAAGCATATTAATAAACATGGCAAACCAGGGTGAACTAATGCATAGTATAACCATGGGGAAAGCATGGGAAAAATGCAGAAATACTGTGGTACACTTTTATAAGGCTGCCATCAAGTAAAATCAGCTTAAGTGGACTCTGAATTAAAAATAAAGCCGGACACCAGACATGTGACACCAAGAGCAAATTTACTTAGCAGAGAAATTCCTGTCCAGGGGAGAGCACAACAAACAAGCTGAGACTTGCAGGCCGTGACGAGAAGCTGGCCCTGGTTAACTGTTAACTTTGTGTCTCTGGAACAGGCATACGCTTGGGTCCTGTTGTTCAGGAGTCTTTTCAAAGACAAACCTGATGGAGCGCAAAGAAGTGAGTGGAGCATTTACTGTGCCACGCAGGGGGTTGTAACCAGACATGCAACTGGCGCAGTTTGTTTCTCTGTATAATCTGTGATCTATTGTAATAAGCTGTAACAAAAAAATAAAAAAAACGTTGAGATGCTTGCTGCAATTGCTAGAATTGGCCAGCTGGTGGCGCTGTTGAAAGTTAAAAAATCTGTAAGTAGACATTACAACAACAAGCCACTGGATGGCACTGTGACTGGAATGCCACTGCTATCCTAATATGTTTAAACAGCATAAGATAATTGCACAAACCAAATCCCATTTGTAGTTATTCTTCTTTGGTGCATTTTCTTGTACAGTCCAGTAAAGCCCTTGCTTGCACAGTGCCTGATTGCAGCTGTATCTTTAAGGAGCACAACTATTATATGGAAACGCTCCCTGTCACACCATGATGGGCACAGACACCCCCAGCCACACACTGCTGCCCTGTGAGTGGAGGAAGCCAGTCATGTCCTTGTCTCCAGCACTAATTCTTCGACTGAGATAATGTTCGGCCTGTCTGTGCACAGTCATTTCAATAACTGCCATTAAATTATGCCTCCCACTTCTAGTCCCTCGGAGAAAGACAGGCATGCAATTTTCTTAATGCAGTCATTAAGATTAAGATTTATATCCTAAAAAAAAACCAAAAAGTACCTGGCACCTAGACTTAACCCTTGATAAAATCAACACTGCATAAATTAAAAAACACAGCGGCTGAATTATTTTCAGTTTGTGATTGAAACACGTCTGGCACTATAATTATCATTGAATAACGCCACAGAGCTCTGATTTAATTAACTAAAGCTGTAGTGTTTATAAGCACTTTTCTAATATCTGCATATCAATTTGTTTACGTTCCATTCTCTGAAAACCCCCCGTAAATATAATCATATAATAGAAGCTACACACAATGCAAGTCCCTTAGCTCATGCTAGATACATACGTACTGTACACAGGGTCTCAGTGTGTCTGGGCGCATTCTGTACTGTAAAGTGACGTGCTATTTGCTTGGAAGTCACATGGCAGTCATGATTATGTTTTCCAGATGGGCTGCCAGTCAGTGCAGGCTTGTTCCACGGCTTGAGAGGAGCTGGTGCTGCCAGGCAAGGTCAGGCATGAAATGAATTCAGGTGGCATCAGTCTGCTCCTGGGGAATGTGATTACAGATCACACAGAGGGCACTGCTGTCGACCGGAAAGACAGGCATTGCTCTTAAACCGTGGACCTTACCATGCTTTACCATTCCTCTCTGTGTTACCCATGCTTTACCATTCCTCTCTGTGTTACCCATGCTTTACCATTCCTCTCTGTGTTACCCATGCTTTACCATTCCTCTCTGTGTTACCCATGCTTTACCATTCCTCTCTGTGTTACCCATGCTTTACCATTCCTCTCTGTGTTACCCATGCTTTACCATTCCTCTCTGTGTTACCCATGCTTTACCATTCCTCTCTGTGTTACCCATGCTTTACCATTCCTCTCTGTGTTACCCATGCTTTACCATTCCTCTCTGTGTTACCCATGCTTTACCATTCCTCTCTGTGTTACCCATGCTTTACCATTCCTCTCTGTGTTACCCATGCTTTACCATTCCTCTCTGTGTTACCCATGCTTTACCATTCCTCTCTGTGTTACCCATGCTTTACCATTCCTCTCTGTGTTACCCATGCTTTACCATTCCTCTCTGTGTTACCATGCTTTACCATTCCTCTCTGTGTTACCCATGCTTTACCATTCCTCTCTGTGTTACCCATGCTTTACCATTCCTCTCTGTGTTACCCATGCTTTACCATTCCTCTCTGTGTTACCCATGCTTTACCATTCCTCTCTGTGTTACCCATGCTTTACCATTCCTCTCTGTGTTACCCATGCTTTACCATTCCTCTCTGTGTTACCCATGCTTTACCATTCCTCTCTGTGTTACCCACCCATGCTTTACCATTCCTCTCTGTGTTACCCATGCTTTACCATTCCTCTCTGTGTTACCCATGCTTTACCATTCCTCTCTGTGTTACCCATGCTTTACCATTCCTCTCTGTGTTACCCATGCTTTACCATTCCTCTCTGTGTTACCCATGCTTTACCATTCCTCTCTGTGTTACCCATGCTTTACCATTCCTCTCTGTGTTACCCATGCTTTACCATTCCTCTCTGTGTTACCCATGCTTTACCATTCCTCTCTGTGTTACCCATGCTTTACCATTCCTCTCTGTGTTACCCATGCTTTACCATTCCTCTCTGTGTTACCCATGCTTTACCATTCCTCTCTGTGTTACCCATGCTTTACCATTCCTCTCTGTGTTACCCATGCTTTACCATTCCTCTCTGTGTTACCCATTTAAACATTTAAATGAGGAATACACACTTTGATCATATTTAACATGCAATCCTCATTAATTTGTCAGTGACCAGCAGGCAGCATATATGCAATATTGACAAGTATTAGGTGCTAAACACACATTCAAATGCTAAAATGTGGACACAATATCATATCTCTATTTCTTAGAGGATTTGCACAGTACAGATCTGAAGGTTCGGTACTGTAATAGCAGTTTCTTTATCGAAATGCACAGCGCCTCCTAAAGTGGCATAACTGCTGATCTTTGTAAGAGGGAGCTGGTTGCGTGGCTCAAGGCAATTTTCAAAGCATTTTTAACCACATGCAAAGTTCACCAATGTGGATTTCAGCAATGTGGTAACAGTTGCTTGAAAAAGTTGTCTTCTATAACAAGTTGCTTCAACAGTTGTCCTCCAATGACCAACCTGATAAACTGAAGAGCGCAGTGCTGGAGAAACTGCAACACTGGAAATGAGATTGCAATCACAGTACAGAATGAGATTGCAATCACAGCACAGAATGAGATTGCAATCACAGCACAGAATGAGATTGCAATCACAGCACAGAATGAGATTGCAATCACAGCACAGAATGAGATTGCAATCACAGTACAGAATGAGATTGCAATCACAGCACAGAATGAGATTGCAATCACAGTACAGAATGAGATTGCAATCACAGCACAGAATGAGATTGCAATCACAGTACAGAATGAGATTGCAATCACAGCACAGAATGAGATTGCAATCACAGTACAGAATGAGATTGCAATCACAGCACAGAATGAGATTGCAATCACAGTACAGAATGAGATTGCAATCACAGTACAGAATGAGATTGCAATCACAGTACAGTGCAGTACTTCAGGTGACAACTGCCCTTGCACAATGCAATTCACGATGACAGAGCTGGAGGTGATGGGGTTTGCAGGGGATGTGAAAGAGATTGGATTGGGCTCAGCCCAGCTCTCTTATTGCTCCCGGACACTGATGGACCGCAGAGATGCCTTCACAGAGCCAGTTCCTTGGGGAAGGCAGAGCGTGACAGATTTAAATGATTGCACCAGCATTCACTGTGCAGTCGAGCAGCCAGCATGACAAGATGCCATTTAAACCTGTCACGACTTTAAAGGATATGAAATAAGAGCTATCGGAGCAGAGAGGTCAGATCTCAGTTACTGAGAAACTACAAGATACCAAGTCAAGCACACACAGGTGTTTGGCTAATGCCTTCACCGGTGTTACAATACATTGAGAAATGGTAATGTTGGATATTAATACATCGTCACTGAAAAAACAATTCAGGCTGAAATTCTAACCACATTTCCTGAAACAAACTGCGTGTCATCATTGATAAACATGCTAAGGGTTATTCACGATTTTATAATTCATTCACAGGTTGGCAATGTTGACAGCAGATTGTCCCTGTACTTTATTGTATAAGGGCCCTTCACTAGCTCACTGTTTTCAATATTTCATTATTTTTTGATGTGCAAGTCAGACAGTGGAATAAAGAGGGAGCCCTGTATGTATTTTAAACCCTCCCTACACACATGCACAAAGGCCCCCTGAAAGTGTGTGCAGACTGTCCTTGGAGTCTTGTTCTGCCTCCTTCAAGGTGAATACCTGTCCCTGCTGAACAAGCTCCAGTCTGGTCTGCACAGAGGCAGACACGGCATCAGCCTGCCAGCTAATAGCAGGTGTCCAAGTCTTTTTAAGGAAGTGATAAATCAATGGCAGCTGCCGGCACACTGTAGGGTAGGGTGATAAGAAGCTGCTGCCGCGTGAAAGAAGGGGAATCGATTAGCTTTACTCCAGCAGTCTGGAGCCAGAGAAGGGAGACATGATCCCACCCATCCCCAGAGGGACGGTCTCTTCGGTGCTTTGAAATGGGATAGGGCCATAGATAGACTGTCTGTCTGTCTGTCTGTCTGTCTGTCTGTCTCTTTGTCTGTCTGTCTGTCTGTCTGTCTGTCTGTCTGTCTGTCTGTCTGTCTGTCTGTCTGTCTGTCTGTCTGTCTGTCTGTCTGTCTGTCTGTCTGTCTGTCTGTCTGTCTGTCTGTCTCTCTCTGTCTGTCTGTC
>NW_024472892.1:0-42500 GCF_017654505.1 Polyodon spathula | reverse complement strand
AGCAACAATTTCATCAGCATTGTCCCACTGCAGACAAGTGGAGGCAGGATTCAGACCAACACCACACTGAGGGACCCAATCATTTCACAAAGCAGGTTCACTGAGAGTAAGGGAGCAGTCAGTCACACAGCTCCTCTACCAGCCCTGGATCAGCTGCCTCATGAATGCATCTAACCTGAGATTCACCCCTTTCATGCTGAATGTTTCAACATGGCTTACATACAAGCTCTTATCAAGCTCAAAGCTCAATGGAAAAAGAAAAAAATAACGAGAAATATTGACAATTTTTTTTTGGAAGAACTAGGATTTCAAAATATTTAAAGCAGTGCTTCTTACAGAGATGGGCTGTATAATAAATCTAGCAGCCATGGACTTACCTAACTGACCAGCAAAACCTTTATAAATATATTCCCTGACAGTGGATATTTTGCATCCTGTACAGTAAGGTCAGGTCAAAGCAAGCATAGCTGACCTAAGCTCTGAAGGGTAAATGTGATAATCACTGTGTTTAACATTGTAACCATTACCCAGTACTGTGCCATGCAGCCATCTGGTAATATTATTGTCCTGACAGCAGAATTAACCCACTGTGTTCAAATGGCATGCTGTGGTGTTACTCAGTTTCCAATATGCCCCCTAGGTTTATACAGAAAGACAGGTGCCCACTAATATTGGAGTCGTCTTCTTATTATTACTGAAGGAGTGACATTGCAGCACTTGTGAAGGGCAACAGAACTGTCAGGAGAAAGATTCCCTGAACTAGGCCAGCATGCTGTCAGAGCTGAAAATAGCAAGAACGCTGCTTTATAATCGACACCTTGCAATGAGAGAGGCTGCTGTGAGAAGCAGAGGGATTGAACTGAGGCTGGTCCCTGGCTCTGCAAAGACCAGGGAGCCCAAATGCTGCTGTCTAATTAAAGCCTTCGTTTCACACTGAAGCTACAGCAATTACACAAGGCCTCCTCACTGTTCTATTGAAGCTGTAAGGAAACTTTCTAGCAACAGACGTCAAGTCAGCAGAAATGTTCACGAAACCAAAACCCGTTTCCCTGAGAAATACCAAATTTGGTCAGAGCTTCAAAGCTCTTGATTCTAATATATATATATATATATATATATATATATATATATATATATATATATATATATATATATATATATATATATAGATAGATAGATAGATAGATAGATAGATAGATAGATAGATAGATATGTGCAGTTTGTAGAATGCCTTGAAATCTTTATACATAAAGGCATAGTTCACATTAATGTAGAGTTTTATGGGGTGGTATTTATAAAGAAAGCGATCCCTTTCAGGGACTGGGCTCCTGCAATCCACTTTGAAAATATTTTGTAGTTGTGCTGTATGCAGTCTGGGCCTTCCTTCCTCAGTATCCATGGGAACAAATGAAGTAGACGTGTTGTTCGGTTTTAGAAACTTCGAAACAGAGGGCTGTAAACAGAGGCAGCTGCTCGCAGCTGAAGCACCGACACAAAGAGATGCGAGAGGGGTCTTTCAGAGGCAGAACGATAGATAGATAGATAGATAGATAGATAGATAGATAGATAGATAGATAGATAGATGTGAATCTTTGCTCTTAAGCATTCAGTCTGTCGAATGATGATTCATGAATAATCTCATCTAATCATCTCTCTGTGTGCTGGGAATGCAGAACCCTTTGATCTGGCAGATGAGATGTCTAGGCTAGAGCTCTTCAACAAGAGAGGAATCAGCCAGCCCTGGACACAGAACAGCCAATGCCTCCTGCGACATGGTGGCCTCTATTTCTAAGAGTCTGTATGCGTTAGGAATGGCTCTCCACGGTTGTGTCACGTGTCAGTCACAGAAGAACGAGGGGATTATTTTGAGTGGTGTGCTCTTAACAGAGATGCACCTAAACCTGTCCCCAGAAGCTCATGCCTATCAGTGTGAAGCCCCAAGTGGAGTTTGACTGTGGCTGCTTACCTCGGATAACTGGAGGAGAGTCCTGAGCTGCTCCAGTATGCGTATCATTGATTGATACCTCTAGATGTAAAATGAATGGATGCTTAACATTAGCACATGTCGGAATCAATATGAATTAGCAGCAATCCACTGAGACGTGTTTGCATGTTTGCATAAATGATCTGCAAGAAAAGGGGCTCCTTTTCAGATATCTGACAGCATCGTGGCTGAAGCCCCTTCAGGTGTTATGATTTACCGTTGTTAACAACCAGATTTAGTTTTTCATGCCTAGCTATTGTGTTTGTAGTGTTTCAATTTCCCCCCCTTGTATCTGCTTGTGCAGCGTTCATAAATGGAAAATAGTTGGGCAGCATTTCAAGTAACCCACTTTACACCTTTCTCAGCAATGCCCACTTCACATTGCCAATATAAATATGGAAAATAATTTCTCAAAGGAAGAGTCTGCCTGTATCAATTAATGCAGACATTATGTTTTCTGAAGCCATATGTCAAGCCCTTATTGCCTTCGTCCTTTTAAAGAATGATGATGACAACTCAATGCTGACGCAACAGAAACTGGAAATGATGGCACGCACCATACAAACACGTTACAATGACACGCAAAGGCAGTTTCAGGGGGATTTGACCCTACCTACCCTTTAACTTTCCTTCGATTTTGTTTTTTGATCGACCAGGTAAATCTCTTCCTTACGGTATATTACAGAATATTTCTGACACCTAGTAGACAGATAATGCCTGTCATAGAAATGGATCTTCAGAAGCTGATTTTTCCACATGTATATTTACCATGCAGTAATCGTGCCAGTTACGCAACCCTCTCAAACGTGCTGAAATTCATAACTACCAACACCAAAGGGTTGCCATTCAACGGTTGCATAGCAATCTTAGCAAAGTGGCACCTCCAGGTGAAAAAAAAACTGAATTACGGAACCACTTTGCATGAAGCGGTCCTCTTTTATCGAGCCCCTTTTTTTGTATTAATTGGCTCTGCTTTGCCTTATCGCTGCACAGACTGTTTTCACTTTTTAAAAGAGAGCACGTATAGAGCTAATGTATTCACGGTGCTTTGCTGGCAAGCTGACATCATCATCGCATGTGGGCACAGTGCACTGCTGGTACCATCCTGTCCCTCCTGTTACATCACATCCAGCTGTCTCATAATTATCCCTGATACTAACGCTTTCAACGTTAGAACATCTGCTAACTTAAAAAAAAAAAAAGAAAACTCTTAGATGTATTATTCATGCAACAAATATATAGAATCAGAGCGATCAGCAGTTTGTCCAGCTGTGCAAAACTCCCACCATGTAGTCTTTCATTGCCCAGCACCCCATCAAAAGACAACGTTATTTGATCTGGAGAGAATATTATATTATATGCTTTGTAAAGAAGCTGGGTGCCTTTTGATGTGCAAGCAGTTCAGAGAGACTAGAGACCCTTCACTGAGAATTGCAGCATGTCAGCCCTGTTTAAAATCCTGATCTGCCATCACTGACACACTGTTTAAAAACTGATCTGCCATCATTTACGCTCTGTTTAAAAACTGATCTGCCATCACTGACACCTCTGTTTAAAAACCTGATCTGCCATCACTGACACCTCATTTAAAACGTGGTCTTCCATCACTGAGACTCCTGTTATGTTTTTTTTTTGTACTGTGACCACAGTGAGTTACCACACCGGCTAGCCAAGAAGTCAGAGGCAGAGGGAGCGGGCTGCAGACGCCTCAATAAATCAGCACATCACCTCCCACTCTCAACCAGGACTCGACAGCCACACCTCAGCTGGACTCCACTCAACTGCTTTGGAACTGGACAGGGATGCGGTGCCTCAAATCTTCACCTGTGAGGCCGGGTGACAAGTGTTCTAGAGGACAAGTACAAACCACATCCTGCATCGCTGAGTCCTGCCCACTAACTAAACTCTCTCAGGGTCTTGGAACTTTGCATGCTGGTGATGAGAATGCTTCAAAGTGGCTGGAACTGTGTGCTGAACAAAATCATACCATACAAATTCCTTTGCAGCATCCTCCTGTAAGATGCCAAGCTAAGATTATCGTTGAGTGCTGATGAGCCCTAGAGAGCTGGAAGCAGGGCTTTGTGAAGAAGTCTGTTTAATGAGTGTGCTGGCGAGGAAAAACTCTGAAAAGGATGGAAATGTGGATTTTTTTTGTTTTTTTTTGTCGACAGGGATTAAATGAAAAGATAACAAGCCTATTCATTAATATGAGTTAGTCTGGTACTTATGAGATTGACTGGAACTCAATACCTGTATAAACAAGAACATGGCGAGGGAGCTCTTTGGTTTGTGTTCAGTAATTAACACATTGTATTCCATTTAATTATTCCCTAAAATCTAAGCATGTGCACAGCCCTAATGACTGGAATGAGCAGAATCCCTTCTGCATTAGAGTCCAGCGGCTGTGTGTGTATTCCAGTTAGCTGAGCACTTAGATAACATTCACAGTGAACTCAGAGTCTGCAGTGCTGCAGTTTCATTAAAGTTTCATCTACTTGCAGAACCCAGTTAATATTTCATCTTTAAACGAGATGTGCTCCTCTTTTTACGTTTTCTCTGCAATTATAAACCCTCCCCGCTGAGACACAAGCTGCAATGTAATCCTTTTCTAGGGTGCATGCTGGTTTGATTTCATTTTTTTGCAGGCGTGTTTATTCCCCAGAGGTACATTCCTATTTTTAAACACAGAATGTCCAAGTCTTTTCAGCTTGTTAAAGATTCGCCATTATTTGCCCTGAAAAGGGATTTATGAAAGCACATAAAATAAAATAAACACATTACCAAACCAGAAATTAATAAATGAATTTAAGGGCTTGTAATTAGTTTTAAGCCATTTCGTATTCCTATTAAACTTACTGGGGTTTTAATTACTTGCAGAAAATAATCAATTCGCACTTTTGTGTTTAAAGATTTAGGGATCTGTGTTTTTGTTCTTTTACGTCAATCATTCTCTGAACCATTGAAATAAAAATCTCTTTTTTATGCAATAATCATTTCCGTCCCTTTTTAAGCGGGCATTGCTCTCCGTCTCTAGAGAACTTGATTCATTTTTAAAGCACGGGAATGAGCCCCAGTGTGGTGTGCGCTTGAGTGCCACTTCTATCCCTGCCAAGGAATGCTACTCAGCATCAAATGAGACTCACCCACCATCCTTCCAATCGCAGAACAGTCTGCTTCTGAAGCAATGTCCACAACCAGCCAGCAGGGCTCTGCTGAGGTCACACAGCACTGAACTTGAGGAACCACAGGAAAGCATTTTGCACTGTTAAGATTGAGCAATGGCAATGCTTTCTCTTCTGTCTTGTTTGTTTAAATCCTGCCTTCTTCTGAATGTGTGCAGGAGGTTATATTCCATGCAATTCCATGAGGCGATGTTTGAGAAATAAGAATGCATTACATGCAGCTTGACAACATAGAGCTCTGGTTTGCACAATTCATTAGTATCAATCTGACAGTGTGAAATAATATAGAACCTGCCGTGATCAAAGTAACTCATATGAATGAATAGGCTTGCTCAGTTTCATTTAATACCTGCCGACAAAAAAAAAAAAATCTTCTTAAAGGGATTTGCTCTGGAAATTGTATTTGTACAGCCCTGACGGGCATGAGAAGAGCCTGTGTCTGTATCCCTGTGTGTTTTGTGCTTGAGAAGTGGAACGTCTTGTTAACTTTAAAGCAATCTCAATTGACTGAAGTACAGGAGCTCCGAGCTCAGGTTCAGGATGCTCAGGGGAATTTTTTAAATGAAAAGTGTGTCTGCTTCCCAGATGATAGTTTTTCTGCGTGCTGAATTAAATGAGGTTTTGTGAAACGGGGGCATTGCGATTCAACAGAAAGAGACTGCTGTACTGTCCCTATCTACCTTGGACAGCGACAACTTGCACAACCCCCATCCTGACCACCAGGGGGCAGTGAATACACCAGAGCAAATAAACTCAACAGGGGGAACAATCTCAGAGCTGTTAATGTTCAGAACACTCAGAAGGAGAGGCAACTCATCTTTGTCTCAATGGAACAAGCTTTGTGTTAAATAGAAGCCTGTGGCAATGTTAGTTATTAGCACTGGTAGCAGAAAGTGTGTTTTGTGAGATGTCAGAGGGCCCTTTCCTTAAGGACTGTCAGTTCTTTTAGAATAAAAATGTACAGTGTTCCGAAAGGCAGCCGGCTTCACTATAAAAGCGTGTTCACTTAGAAGAGTCAGGATCCTACATTCTGTGCAAAGCCATTTGCTTGCTTGTCTGCCATTCAGCAGCTGTCAGTGGAGCAATGCAAACAGGACTAGGAGTAGGAGTGGAGCATGAACAGCAGTCCTCAGGAGACAGACACAGAGACAGAGCTGCTGGCATCGTGGAATATTTCTACAGGGTATTATTAATCCCTGGTTTAAAAAGCAGGAGCCTAAACCCTTTAATCATGAAAATATTGTGTTTAATAAATAATTCCGTTTTTAAAGAACCTTGCGCTGTGAAAATAAATTTTATGATTATAAATTGTGATTCTGGGATCAGGTGCAGATGGCACTTCATTCGCCCCCTGTGTGACTGAGCTTGTGTTGATGTTATGGGAGCTGAAATCATAGGTTTATATGAGATCTCCCTTAATACCCAGAGATGTACTGTAGTCCCTTTGACTGCAAAACAATACACTGAACAGAAGCAAAATACGTACCCCTGTAGCGCTCTCCTTTACTACACGGTTCCACGCTTCTGCTTTCAAACACTTCAGCAAAGCACGATATTTAAGCCACTGAGGCACTACTCTGCATGCACTGATCAGTCAGAAAAAGATTTCAGCGGCTTCACATGGGGCAGGATGGTGGGTTCTCAGATCAACTCTGGACAGGCCAGACAGTTTACTATGTGCATTTTGTAGCGCTGTGGTGGAGATGACTTATTTATTTCAGTACTCTGCACACTGTAAAATATATCTATAGCCTAACCCTATCAAGTGGCTGCACTGAGAATCACTCTTGTACAGATGAAGGGACACGCATTCTTTTATAGTTACAGCTCCGCCAAGTGGAGAAAGATGGTCCTGCAAAAACTGGAAAGAATTAAGGCAGAGTGCAGTGAATTCTAGGACAAGGCTGTGAAAGCTGTCAGTGCGTTCACCAGAGTGAGGACCAGATGAAACTGGTTTTTCCCGTTGAATGTTATGTTGGCAGATGTTTATCTTAATCAGTTATCTATACAACACTATACATTTAGAAATCCCTTCCTGTGGGTCAAACTCTTGCCCATGCTCTTCCCAGGAACCTACAGATTGACCTTTTATTTAATTAAATATATATCAAAACGGACAAATAAAAAGCATTGTGGATCAGTGATAAAACATTGCCGAGAGGATATGAAATAGACGTCCTTGGTTACAATGCATTTTTCTTTCTTTAACTCAGGGTTGAATAGAAATGATCTCGTCAGGAATGGCAGTTCTCCCCTTGCCTATTGTAAGCAGGATTTTAATAACAGCTTTTCAACACTGCAGCGTGAAGGGTCTTGTGAAAAGTCTGTCACGTGAATCATTATAAGGTTTACAAAGGCTTGGAAGGAGCACACAGCACCAGTTAGGAAGAAAATATTTTTTGCATTTATTAGACAGGCATTTGGAACACAGGTTCACATAGAGTTCAGTGTGCATATGGAAGCATTGAATGACAAATGTTATTTATCAATATCCTTTTTCATCTTTTTACACACCATCAGAATGGGAATGGAGCTGAAAAAAAATTAAATGCATACACCCTTAATAGCGGTAGTAGGGAAATATCCACATGTTGCTCATGCTTATAAAATTCATTTAAATCTGTACAGTGAGGAGAGATGGCTCCCTGAAAGACAGCAGCCCACGTGTTGCCTATAATCTAATCTAAGGTTTCAGGCTTCAAAGAAGCCAGCAGGTGACCTTCTTCTTAATAGGTAGGTAGTGGTCTGATCCATCAGATTGTGCCTTGGAGTCATTTTTAAAAGTAGTGCTTTAAAGACAGATGACCTAAGTGGGTTGCCAGACTACTGACTCTCACTTTAACCCACTAAGTACCAAATCCATTGATAAACAGAACACGCCCTGTATTGGTGTAATTTGATACAGTCTAAATCAATATGCTACTATTCTGAAAGGTTTCAATCTTTTACAAGTGTATTTGCAACATAATTCCCAGCGTCCCATTTTGAGGACAGTCAAATCACACTATTTCCCGTGAGCAGACCAGCGACATTTCACATCGGCTGTGACTCTCAACACATAGAAAAATGACATCATTTAGACGTACGGCTAACAAAATCAGAGGAGTAAGTTATAATAACATAATTAAAGAGAACATTTAAGTAACAGGTAGAGGCCAGTTAAACATTATAAAGTAGCCTGTCCTCCAATGAGGACAATGGTTCTTGATGGATTAAAAGCACCAAGTTGAAAGTGCAACACTGTTCATGGAATCAGAATCTCTGGGGTTGGTAGAGAATGAAAGACGTCAGAGACAGAGAGTATTTATCAAAGCCAGCCGCTGCATCTAAGAAATACGGTGAAGTAGCAATCAGTAGCAGTCTTTACACCCACAAAATTGTTTTATTTTTTTCAGGTCTTTTGATTCTGTGTATTACGCAGCAGAGAGCTAAATATAGCAAAGCATTTTATACAGTTATAAGGCTTCAAGATATTACATTGGAATAAAAAAAAAAAATACAGTGGCTGTCTGGAGTCCAAAATGCAGCAGAACCTCACAGATTTCTTCTAACAGTTCTAGGAAATTAAAAGTGTTCCTGCAGCACCCTTCCATTCAAATGACACCAAACAGGCTGAAACAAGTTACCTGTCAGACAAGTTATTCTAAAAAGAAGATCAATGTTCCGCTTGTGCATTCTGAGAACACCACGTGTTCCGAATGCTTAGGATTCTGCTCCGGTCATGTGAATAGTACTACGCTGCAAAACAGTGCTGCAGAGGAATTAGTAGGGCGCTCCCTTCAGCAGCACTAGTCCAGACCGCCTGTCGCACCAGGAGATCTTCCATGGCTTTTTTTTTTTGCTCCAAAAAGATAGAGAGAAGAGTTCAAAAGAATATGCAGGAGGAGTGTCAGATATCGGAATGGAAGTGCAGTAGTTACCCTCGCTTTGGACACACAGTGCAAACTGCAGGGTATTCGAATCTGAAAACCTCGCGGAAGTCTGACAGCAAGAATTGTTCAAACAAAAGACGTCCACGTTTACTTTCAAATCAGCGTTTAAAGCAAAAAAAAAACAACACACACACAAACAAACACAAGTCAGTCACAGATACAAGATAACCACGGTCCGGGAGCGCCTGGCAGCACACAACGTGTCGGCTTCTGTACTGCAGCAAAACCAACACGTGTCCCACAGTGTCTGGAACACTATGTTGTTGAAAAAGTTAAAACAGCACAGAGCTTTCTAGTTTTCTGTTTCTAAAATCCTCAGCAGGTGCGAGTCCACAGGTCCCTGCACTACATTTTGCAGGATTCAGTAGAATACCAGCCTGTTCAAGATGTAACATTTAAATACTACTGCTGTATGCACCATGATATTTACTTTTTATTCCCTTTCTCTTCAATGTAGTGTTAACTTCCCCTGTTTTACAGTGAAAAATACGTTCTCGATGTGCAAAGATTTGGATGAGATTTTAGAAATGCTCGGGAAACATTTTCGCTGACGGGCGATTTCATGTCTTTGGAAGCAGGAGCGATCAGGGAAAATTGAAGTGTGCATAATAAACACAGATATAAAGAAAGACGCTCCCTTAACACGCTTCTTCTGTCTGTTAAGATGCGGCTGGCGGTAGTAGAATGATTTTATTTCAGCGTAAGCTAGCAAGGACTGAAACCAAAGCAGCGGCAATGATTAGTGATCAGTCTGTCATTTACAACAACCCCCCTTTGAAATTCACAACCAGTATTTTACATCTTACATGTACCACTTTAAACCAGCTCTCCCAGAGGAAACACGTTGATAATGCACAACAGATTAGCACGCCCGCCTCAGTACGGAGACTGCGCATTTTCTGTCAGCGTGTTCATTTCCAAGGAGGCCAGCGAGACCGTGATGAAGTATCAAACAGTCCTCTATTTTCCTTGATACGGGCGCTCTGAGGAAAGGAAAAAAAAAAAGGCAAATAAACACCACACAGGAGGAGTCATAATGGGAAAAAAAAACAAAGTAAAACAAGAAAGATCAAAGTAAAGAGTTGCATTGTTCATCGTCGGCTATGGAGAGCCAGCTGGGTTCCAGAACCACGCCCACGTCCAGCCCCGATTGGACAGGACAGAGTCTAGAGCGCCTCGTAGTCCCCGCCCCCGCTGTTCACTGGCCCCTCCCCTCCTGCCAGGAAGGCCTCCAGGTCGTCCATGTCGTCTGGTTTCCTGCTTTTCGATTTCTTCTTTTTGTCATCCCCTCCTCCTCCTCCTCCTTTCTCCTTCTTCTTTTGCTTGTGCTTCTTCTTAGTGGCCTTCTCTTCCTCCTAAATGGCCGCAGAGAAGACAGTTCATTGCGAATATCAAAAACGACACCAGCATGCAATACTGTTAAAGAAAGGTTTTGAAGCTTTATATTCAAAGTCTTACGCGGAAGCTGAAATATCCAGAGCCCATGCCTTATACTGGAAACTAAACTGTTTGGCAGTCAGTCCCTTCCTGCAAATATGAAGCTTGTAGACTTTCAAAATTCGACAAACCCAGTGTGCTAAAGACAGGCAAGACAGACATGTACCTCTCTGCTTTTTTTCTTCTTTTTCTTTTTGTCCTTTGAGGCGTGTTTACCGTCTTTATCTGTAGGGGAAAACACAATATATAAAATCAGTAAAAAAAAAAAAAAAAAAAAAACAGACAGAACTACTCAGGATGAAGGTTACTTTTATAATGTTTTAAGGCCAGCTTGCCTGCAGCCTCGTCACTGCTGTCTCTGATCTGCACGCTCTTCTCTTCGAAGCCCAGGTCGAACAGGTCAGTGCTGTTTTTGGGTTTGAAGGAGAGGACACTGGGCTTCACGGGCTCGGGAACCTTGGAAGGAGTGAACTCGTTATCGGAGAGGTCGGAGATTTCAACCCGGACCGGGAACACATCCTACAAGATCGGAAAAAAAGAACAGGACTATTGTCCTTCCAAACCAGGGGTGTTCAAACTAAGAAACATGATCCAAGTGTTATAGATTTCACATGTTTAGCCATCCTCCAAAATCAAAAACAGATGATTTCAGCCTTGGTGTTCATACAGTCGTTCATTAGCTCAATTGATTTCATATCCAATAGCTTTTTGCAGGTGTGTACGTGTTTAATTGATCTACAATGGTGGCAGGTCTCAATACTAGTCCTTTAATTCACTCGCTAGCACACTGGTGCAGATTGAAATGCTGGATGTGAGATGTTTGATATTCGCTGCTCTTAAAGTGAATCAGGGAGAGAAAGCGCAAACCCACATCATCTGCTCAAGTCATGCTTCACTGACTACAAACTGATGCAGATTCATATTTCCGTTGAATAAATGTCATTTGACCACTACTGCACTGGCGGCGCTAGATCAAACTTTTCCCGTGCATCGCTAGAAGAGTTATGGCTGACTGACGCACGCACACACACCAGGTGATTTCTTTCTACTCACCACCTTCTTTATTTGGCTGTCCGATTCCTCGCTGTCAAAGTCTGGGTCGTCCATAACAAAGGAGAGCATCTGCTTAGCCACGGGCCCTTCGGGGTCTGTATCCGAGGACTCTGGCTCCTGGGGGCCACTCTTCTTTTTGGAGCCCGCGGCTGGGGCTGGGGCCGGGGAGGGACCGAGGTGAGTTTTCAGGCTGCCGACTTTCTCAGGCCCCAGGGGTGGAGGTAACTCGACAGCGTCAGGTTTCAGTTCCGTTGTAACAGTCTTAGTTTTGGTTGGTGGCTTTACAGAGTTTTTGGAAGACCTAAAAATGAAGAAAAGAACAATATCTTTGAAAAGAGCATCTCACTTTGTGTGAGGCATGTTGCATCGCTAGAGAGAATCAATCCAGTATAAAAACATTCTTGGTTGGTTTCACCAGACCCTGATTAACACTGATCTCGGAGCACCTCACCTAAGGAAGGCATTCCAAGATGAAGGCTAATCAGGGTATTTGAAACCATTAATAAAAGCACTTTGTATCCAACATGCTGCCAGCTCACCATTTAGTGTCCTGCCCAGCGCCCGTCCCTCCGCCCCCTTGGTCCTCCTCGTCACTGGACAGGGTGATGTTCTTGCTGGGGACAGTGGCTATCGGGACAGGCTTGTGGTGGGGCTCGTCATCAGTGTCCAGGTCGTCTTGGAAACCCGCCACCATGGGGTTCGCTCCCCCATCCTCGCCGTCACTGAGTGGGGGAAAGGGCAGCGCATTACTGCAGAGCACTCACTGACACTCCAGGATTTAATACGCACTTACGCAGACCATAAAACGAGGGAGAATTTTAAATAACCCAGGGCGATAATAAAAGGTGCAGATAAGCTTCTCCATACCACTAAACTGCCCTGGAGCTGCTACGAGCTCAATCTGCCTGTTCTGTATGTGACAGAGCGAAGGGATGATCCCATTAGCCAGTCCACTTACGGTGGTGGTCTGGCCTGAAGCATTTGATGCATGTATGTATCAGACATGTGGTATGATTACTGCTCCGTTAGCAGAGTTATTGTCATTGGGAAGGTCAGCTCAGGTCATGTGTGGAGGGGAAACTGGGATCCATATCCTGAAGAACCAGAAGTGTTGAAATTGCACTCCCAGACCTCACAGTATAAAAATATCACGCAGCTCCAACACGAGAATGGGCTAAAATCCCCCTTCACCTCACTTCAAGGATCATTAATCCAGGTGTAAAGCACATTAATACTTGCTTATTAAGCATTGCCAATAGAAGTACATCAACTGCAAAACTAACAGACACTAGAAACTAATAATAGATGAGCTGCACCTAGAAGAGACGCTAAACTGCATTTCGGTCAATAGCATCACAAACCGACTCCATCTACTTTACAGCAGCAGCTTCACAGAAGAACATTAACACACAGCGGGTGAGTTTGCAGACGCTGCCGTCCTGCTCCCTGTGACACCAGGGGGCAGAAAGATAGATTACTGAGCCCAGAGGAAGCTGCAAAAGCATGTAACGCTCAATTCATGGAAAGCGCACTAAGGCAGCGTAACATACAAGGCTCCAGTTTAGTCACGCTAGCTTAAAATCAGACTGATCCTAAGAGGCTTTAGCTGAACTGCTAGAAGCCCAGAATGGCCGAACCTGCAGTAGGAGTGGTCTGGGTTGTCAGAGAGCTCCTTTACCTGTCACTGTCGTGGCCGGCCCGTGGCTGGGGCTGGGGCTTGACCTTGTCCCTCTGAGGGGCGGTGTCCTCAAGGAAGCTGCGGTCCAAGCCGTCGTCCGGTACAAAGTCGTCCACGCTCTTCACCACGCCCTCCGTGGAAGCCGGGGTCGAAGACTCTGCAACACATACACATTTACATGGCATCCTTAGCTTCACCTTCATCCAGTTTAAACTCAGTAACTGAACAGGGAACTTCATTCTCCTGCCACTTATCTAAATTCGATTACTCCTCTCTGATGACCCAGCCGCGAGATCTCATTTATTTAAAAAAGAAAAAAAATCAATGTGCTTCTCTGTTCAGGTGATATACTGCAACTCCTGGGCAGGATCTGCAATGCAGCAGCACCAGGGTTACCAGAGCAGCTGCTAAGAACTGAGCAATAAACGAAAGTGCACCTTTGAATGTCAACAGACTTATTGCTGCTACTAAAGCAATAACATTTACAGGCGACTTGAATCAATATTCATAATATGCAATCACTTTGAATTCTGCAATGAAAAGATCTACAGCTCAATAAAAACCATTCTGTTGTAAGGGTCTGTTAATAACGCCATTACAACTACTACTGGATATTGCTTACAAAAAAACAATTATAATAATTGATGTATATACACACAGTATATTAAGTCTAAGATTCAAGGGAAGTTCTGACTGTAAATTTCAATTAGTTTGGAAGAGGTCAATATAACAGAAACCAGGAATGGATCAAATTGCTATGCAATGGGAGTTATTTCAATCCCTGAACTAGCTTGCAAAGCAGCAGATTGTGCTAGAATCTGCCATCTCTTACTTCTATACTTCGTGTGATTAGCCTGGTCGCCTCACTGTACTCACCGGGTTTGTTAGCAGGGGTCTCGGGGGTGGAAGAGGAGCCGAAGAGCCTGGAGATGATGCTTCGTTTCTGGGCAGGGGGTACGGGGGTGGCTGCAGCGGACGGAAAGGGTGCTGTAGAGAGGGACGGGACGGGGGGAGAGGGCTCCAGTGCTTGCGCAGGAGGAGGAGGTGCCGCTGCTTGCTGCACTGTCTGGATCTCAGCCGCAGGGGGCGCTGTGCCTGCCATGGCCAGGGGAGGTGGGGAAGGCGAGGACGCTGTGAGCAGTGTCTGGATGGGAGGGAGGGGTTGGGGGGTCCCCGGGCTAGAGTTCTCTGTGGAGGCTCCATTCAGAGGGATGATGGGGGACTGGGACCCCGACGATGGGCTCTGTCCGTTGGCCGGTACAGGAGAGGCGTAGCCTTTGCTGCGCGATTCCATCATTTCAAGGAAACTGCAGAAACAAAAAGAAGTGTAGTGAGGGTGTGGGTTCAGTGTTGTGCAGCGCAATGAAACAGCTTGCTTTTGTCTGTTATGTCTGCTACAGCACTCTTGTAATACAGCAGTCCCCATCCAAACCACTGTGGGAGGATTAAAAGATTATTTTAAAGCCTGCATTCTTTACAGTGCGTAATAAACACTGTACTAAAGATAGTGAAGATACTGGATCGTCCCAGCTTTGCTGTACTCTGCACGTTATAATAACATGTTATAATAACATGTGCCAGTGCTGATCAGATAAAGAAAAAGCTAATGCTGACACAGATAACCTTGCACAATAGCTTCCAGGCTCCACCAGAGGGAGCTTTCTCCAAGCCTGAGGTTTAGCAGTGCTGAGAACTGTGGGGTGGAAAGGCTCCAGCAGACTGCCTCTTGGAATTACCTAGCATCTCATTTCAATGACTACAGCACTGATGCCCGAAACAAAGGAATTGCTTCTTTACTCTTACAACATCTGAACTGAATAATCTTTCCAGTGTCAGTCTCTATCCTCCCAAGCTAGGCTGTCATCACCAACAAGCATGGCTTAGTTTTAAGTAAACTAGTTCCATCAAGCTCTTTGTTTTTTTGTAGCATGCAAATAGCGGTACTTCAGTGCAGTATTGTTGACTGCTGCGTAAATTATATACTAGGTGTCGTAATGCGTGCATGCTGCAGTGGTCTATGCATGTGTGCAGGCAGCGTGCACGGTGCAGTGGAGTGCAAGTCCTGTAGCTGTGTGTGCCCCAGTGGGGTGTAAAGGACGGTCGCTCACGTACATTTCGTAGTTCTGATCCTCGGTCTCTTGCTGGACAGACAGCTCCTCCAGGGTGGCGTCGATATCCAACTGATTGGTCTCCAGCTGCCGTAGCAACGTCTCTCTCTGTGGGCGACAGCGGAAACAAAGCTCACGCCAGGCTGCTCTAACCCAGCCCCCAGAAAACTGATACAGCAACAGGGCGAGACACCTCCTCCCCGAGCCCCATCAATTATGAAAGAGAGGAACCTTGAAAAGGGAATCAGGCCCTGCTTGCTTTGTACAGTGCATTGAGGATATGCCAGGATGATTTCCAGAGGACTTAAACTGATATAAATGTAGTCTTAACAAAGAATTGCACGTGGGCTCTTCAGAACAATTCAGCTACTGTATTGAAGTTGCAATGCAATAGATTTTTTTGTTTTTGGTTTTGTTTAAGCAGCACAGCTTGAGATGCTGTCAATACAGCGGTGACCGGAGAGCAGCTATCCCTGCTCTTTCAATCTGTATTCATTGCATGAAATGAATCCTGGAGCAAAGACAGCTTGTGTATTTAAAGATTGATGAGCTATACTTGTGCAGAGTGGAAATGCTGTAGATACAGAGTCCAGAACACACCGAATGCAACTTTCACATAGAAAACAGTCTGATAACTAGATATAAAACATTGCACCAGTTTATTTATTTTTTTATTTATATATGACCTTTGGATCCCCCTCCTGATATTCAATTTTAACAAAAAGATGGGCTGTTATATGTTGTTGTTTATTGTATTTCCCCTGGAGGTACAAGCAATTTGGAGGAATACACTTTAAAAGGATTATAATTAATTTGGAATCCAATTCCCAAAGGCAAAAATAATGGCAGCTGGCCACAAAATAAGGAACATCTCCCGTTGCTGCAGTGCCACTTGCACTGCAGTAACCCCCTGGAAAGCCCATCTTAAATAACTGGAACCAGAGGAACCGGCTCCAGAAACAAAAGGGGGCTCCTAAATCTAGTACCGGATTCTCAGTGCCCAAAACTAACAGGCATTCCGTGTACTACACAGGAGTTGCTTTGCAATCAAGCCTGCCACACCTCCTTCACTGTACTCGAATACACTGAAAACACGGCAGGGACTGGCGTGAGATTTTGTGTAACTGGGGTTGAAGCAGTAAGGTTCCTGCAATGAAAATGTCTAGTTTAGAATGATTAGCAGGATGATCTTTCATAGGTAACATATCATCAATCAATAAGGTTTTGTGCCACACGTTGAAGCCGTTGCGTGACGTAGGGAGCTACGAGATTTAATCCTTCACTAAATACCATATCGTAAATGGTACATCCTGGTCCCTTTTCTACTCCAGGATTTGAGGACAGGATCACAGGGTCTAATGCTTTCTTTGGGATTTCTGTTCCAGTCTGCTAAAAGGCTCAACTCAAGCAAACTCACATGAGTATTTACAGCAGAGTCTCCGCTCTGCAGTAGCTCCAGGACAGTCAATGGAACCTATTAATGCTTGCTTTTGGATTCTGCTTTGCCTTTCCTAACTACCTTGCTTGAGACCCTAAACAAATGGCATGTAACAGAGTTCAAAATGCATGCATCAGCAGCATAATCATGTTACGCACACCAAGAACGACAGGCAAGCATTCACAGTACTGTAAATTACAAGCTTTTTTGGATCATGGACAGGAATGCGATGCGTTCGAAGTTTTGAGATTTGAAGGAGGAGCACGCAGTACAACAGAAGGTGGTAACTCACCTGCAGCTGCAGAAAGGGTATATTGAAAAATCTGTGCAAATATTTTAAACCAAAGCCGTTCCTCATTGAAGACTCAGCGTAGTGAATGTAAGATGAACCAGGGGGTCTGCACAAAGAACAAGGGATGAAAAGCACTTAGCTTAAAACAGCCTGTCTTCTATTGTTCCAAACAGTGCAGTAAAGATGTAATCCAGATACAGATTGATCAAGAAATTTGGATTCTACCTTCATGTTAACAAACTGCAATTACAACTTAGTGCAACGTGTGGCACTGTATGCTATGCAATATTACCCATAGACGCAAAACAACCGTCAAGATGAATATCGCTAGATCTCATAATGCATTTTTGTATCGCCTCTTACTATTACTACTATTATAAGTATTGCTATCGTGATCATCATGATGATTACTATTGTACCTGTTCATGCCGACGATGAAGTCTCGAATGTCGTCGGGCAGGATGACCCTGTGCTCCCCCATGTCCCGGTGGTTCCCCAGCACACACACTGGGACGTGGTTCGGCACTTTGGGAAGCTCCCGCAGGATGTAATTGAATGTCCTTGACAAAGACAGCAACATCACACATGCATTTTAATGGCTAGAACGATTTTGTTAAAACAGGCAAAATTACAACATTATTATTATTTTTTTGTGTGCAAATTAAATGTGAAAGGTAGGGTTGGAACACACTGGATTTTGAGCAGGCTCTGTCCAACTGCATTATCTATGCATTTCATTTCTGTCAAGGTATCTTTGTTTGTATCAGGCTAAAAGAGAAACTAGGATAGCCACAGCACCAAAAGCAAGGCAACTCAATCCCCCATGCCTCTCTCTCAGATGGGAATCCTGTTACAGGCTTGTGTAATGGAGAGCAGCACACTGCAAAACTGGCAGCTAGGAACGGTTATCTGGTGCATAACGTGTCATACTTATAAAGCTGGAACACCTGCTGAAAAACAAAAACTACCTTTCTGTTACAGTACTGTTACCTATTCCCAGCCGAGATCTCAGAGTTCAAACTTCAACAGTGCAAGCAGAAAAGCTAACCTGCATCCAGTTCAAACCTCAGCTCTGGGGAGTTCAATCAGAGCACCCTGCCACTGAACACAACTACAAAGAGCAGGTTGCCAAGTTATGTGCAGAAACATTTTGCTTGTGTTAAGACTCTCTTCCTGTTCCGGCAATCAAGGCAGACAGTTTAATTTCCCTACATGGCTGGTCCCAGGGAGATTCTGCCTGCCGTGTGAGTGTATTAACCAGGGTGAGCACGCTGTCCTCCTTACCACTGCTTCGTGATGTCAAACATCATTATGACTCCGTTGCAATTCTTGTACACATCCAGAAACTCAGCATCCAGGGCCATCTCATTTTCAGACTGCAGACACAGTAAAACAGGATTTCAGATCCATTCGAATGCCTCCCCTCCCAGCTCCAGTTTAAAGATCCCAGTTTAAGCAAGTCCCACAGTAACAGGTTCCAGTTCACGATCGCTTCGTCACCACCAGCCCACTGCCGCTGGTTATATGAAACTGAACTGCTTTTATTGCTACTTTGCTTGGAAACACACACTTTGAGATCTGCATTTCAATTACAAGGAGTTTAGGTCAGATTGACAATTAATTCTTTGTTAGTCTTTGTAACATTGTTTTAAATCAGGGTCTGTCAAATCACCATACCAGTTTTATTTTCCTTTCAAAATAAATAGTGCAAAAACTACTTTGGGATAAATCCCTTGATAAAGCTGTTCACGTGTTTCATACAAAATGTACATTTATACGTCAAAACCACGCTGATGCAGATTAAGGCATCTTTGTATTCTGCGAGTTTACATTAGGGTACTTGTCTTACCTCCTGAGTCTCGTTTTCCACTTTCAAATTGTCTCCTCGCTTCTTGCTTTTGCCTGCAGCAGAAAACAGTTAGGCCAAAAGATTTTCCTCAGAAAGACGCCCTGCAACCCTGGGGGAATGGCTTGTGGTAGACAGAGTCTCTAATACCAAAGAGTCTAGAAAAGGGGTTGGGTCTCCATTAAAGAACATTAGCTGTTTGTTTAAAATACTGTGACCATGCATGAGAAATAAAACTAATGGGAAACACAGGGGTATAGAACTGGCGTTTATGATACAAACAAGCCATTTATAAACAACGATTACCTTTCTGACAAGTAAAAGCATGTTTGACCACAAGTCACACTAATCGCATTAGCAAGCTCCTTCCAATTCTCTACAGTGCAGAATTGAAAATATGTATAAATGTGTGCGTTCAAATTTGATGTTGACCCACAACAAAAGATACATATTTATCATTTCATTCTTAATCCTTACCTTTCCAATTTAATATATCTTTTTTTTTTATTGCATGCTGTGCCTTTAGCAAACAAGTTAGCAGTGAACAGATGAATAACAGACGACCTCTTTGTGTCCACAAACTACGTGGCACTGAGGAAAGGCCTGCCTTTGTGTCAATCAGATAACACACAAGGCACCATGGAAAAATGGAAATTGAGCAAAGACAAACAGTCTGAATTAACTCGAGTCTACAACCAAGACAGCTCTCAACTACAGCATCAGGCATAGGGGATCTGTGACCTGAACCGAAGTGGAAAAGAGCATGAAAAGAAATTAAAAAAAAAAAAAAAAACAGGACAGCAGATGAAAAATCATGAGCAGACAAAATCAATGACGTTAATGATAGAATTGAGGTTTTAACCACAGATGGGGGTGGGGAATGACCATGCATGCAAAAATATTTCAAATAAGCAAAGGGGTTGGCGAAATAAAATTAGGAACCACCTGCCATATGTAGCACACTCGCCTGTGTAAACAGGGCTGATTAATTTGGCATGCAATGCAATTGTGTAATATATCAAAGCTGCACCTCCCTGTCCCAACACACAGTAGAGACATAATGTGATTGAGAACAGACTGGAGTAGTTTGGTGGGCAGTTGCTTCAGTATACAAGACGTTCCAAAAAAACATAGCAGACAACTTCTGTGCAGGAATTTGAGGCACCAGATCAAATGAGTCCATCCTATCTCCTATTGACAGCGTTATGCTCCTAATTACTTGCCCACCTTTTCTACACATACATTTGGTTTATAAATAGGTAAATATCAAGGGTGTGTGACCTACAGGCTGAGAATGCTACACAATCATATAATTCAGACAAACGTGTGTGCCAACAGGTTAAATAAACATGGGCCCTTTCTTAGTCATCTCTAGAATGACACGTGTACAGTTAACAGCCTTACTTGATAACAGGGTGGGGCGCAAAAAGGGGTGCAGAGATAGAGGAGAGGTGAAAGGATTGGGTTAAAGTACAGTGTGACCCGGACTCAGTCCACAAGGTGCCTATGTCACATGGTGTCACTTCATGGAAAGGTATAGTAAGTGGGGTTAGTAATTTCACATTTTGTATTAAGTGTAACAGCTGTGCAGTGGCATTGTAAACATGCTAACATTTCTGCCTGCTGAAGAGACAGAGAAAGACTTACAGTTGAAACGTTAGGTCACTGAATTTATTAAGTTTCTTTCAGTAGTTCTAAAAATGCCCAAATGCTGACGGGAAACCCGAGGGAAGCCCGAGGGAACTCTAAGTACAAAACCATTTCCACAGCAGGGTCGTGAATATCAATTCATCATCAGCTGCACTGGAGAGGAGCTGCAGTAACCTGTTTAGCGAGTCCCAGTTTGCACAGCAGCGTCTCCACTTTGCAGTGACTTTTCAATGCTCCGGCAGTGCTTTCCATGCCCGCACGCTGCAGCACTTCCTACTCTTGCTATTACAAGCAGGTGGTTTGCGGAGCCGTTGCTGCTCCAGCGCTCTGCTGATCGCTCACCTTTGTCGACCACGTCCCACACTTCGACCTTGACAACGTCATCTGTTGCTGTCAAAAGAAACAGAAATGAAAAGATCAGAGTCGCAGCTACAGCCAAGAGCCCAGGATCAGAGGGTGTCGAGAAGGGATTGTATAGTTTAGTTTCCAGCAACAACAGAAACAACTTTTGATTCACGGTCTCTGGACTGAGTTTTATTAAATGACAAAGACATATTTATTTTATAACTGAAGATTAACACAATAAAACAAAAATAAAAAAAAAAATGGATCTAAATTACCGACAGGCAAATTGATTCACTTCTGTATTACAAGACATCTATCTTGGTGCTTCAGCTTTGTGCAAGGTCTCTGCGGATTTCTTCAGCAGGCCATTAGGGAAAGTGCTTGTTATCTGTATTCAGAATGATCTTCTTGGCATACTGTCCAGAATTAGCTAATGCACCCAGACCAGCGCACAGGCCCCAGCTTTCAATTAAACACTTGGCTCTCAGACTGGAACAAACATTTTTTGGCAAGCAAGTCCTGTCCCATACCAGCACTATTAGGAACTTACTGCTGGTTCTACAATATCTGACAAAATTGTTCAGCTGCAGTAAAAGTAATATAAATTTGCCCGTGCTTGAAGAAACAGAAATTAACTTTGCTCTTACGCTGCTGTAAAGATATGTGGCTCCCACTGAACAGAACAGTCACCCAAATGCCAGAGACTGACAAAAGCTTTTATGTCCATTAGATTACCTATAAGTTACTTTGCAATTCTCAACCCGGAGCCGCTCCAGAGTTTACCAGGAGCTGCGTCTGAGTTTATTGCTTGCTCAGGTGTGACAGTGGTCCATGCTCGTGGTAAAACCTGGACTGGATCCACCCCTGCTGTGTCACTTACTCTTGTAGTTCCAGTGAATGCTGGTGACCTGGATCTCCTGGGTGGGCAGGTACTCCTCCAGAAACTTCTTCCCCTGCAGCCGGTGCCAGAGTGTGCTCTTGCCTGTGTTTCTGTCCCCTCGGATCACTATCTTCACTGCAGGGAGAAGCACATGCGCACACGGGGGGTTAAAGGAGGGGTCATGAAACAACATCCCAAACAGACCTATTGGACTGTACAGCACCAGTGGCTCTGGGTTCGAGATCTATTCCAGTTCAGCTATTGTTTCCATCAAGGTCCAAAATTTGTTAATTGAACCGGCCAACGGTCAACTAACTAATGAAGTACTTAGCTGGAACAGACACCAAAGGGAACCCCTGTACTATGTGTAATATGAGACCTGTTTTGGAAAACAGACATTGCAGGACGAAAAGGATTCCTGCCATCACCTTATCATTTCAGTCATTGCTAAACATGACCAACTTTGCCAACCCTGGCTACACTACACAGATGTGTCTTATTAAAAGCATAGTAAAATCAGGAATGGATCAAACAGCTATGCAATGGGAGTCGTATTCCCACCCAGGAATTGTATTTATATGTACACACACACACACACAAAGAAAAAAAGCGTTATGGAACAATTCATTCATTTCCAAAGCAACATATGATCTAGTCAGCAGATTTCTCAAGAAGATTGTCTTTTCCTTCTTTCAGACTGTTCATCCTCACACGCTGACAAAAGCTTTCCTATATTATGCATGAGGCTCATCATGAGGTATTAATATCAACATGCAAATCCACTGAAGGCATTTCTGTAAATGCTGATTGTTACATCGGGGTAAACTGTTTTAGCCTCACAAGACAGAACAGTAGAATTCAGCAGTCAGCACAGAGTCCAATAGACTGTGAAATTAAGAATCTCAATAGAATTACAAGCAAGCCTGGTGAAGACAGAGCTACATCTGTTTAGAATTCAGGCTTCTTAGAACCCTCCAACATTCCCTACACAATATCCTGTGACTATTCTTCAGAGCGCTGGCTCCTTCTTTTCTCTATTAAAACCAATGATGCAATCAGAACATTTCCCAGGTCTGCAGCCAAGGCTGTCACCCTGAGGAAAGCTTGCATTTAATGCGAGAATTCACTCAGCACAAAAAGAGAGAAACAGAGCGTCTGTTTTGAGTTACAGCACCTGATTTAGTAAAGAAACAGGGTATCACAGGTACAACTGAAAGCAGAGCTTGCTTTCTTTTAAACCGCTATCAGCATTGACACCACTGCCAAAGATTTAGCGACACCATACCCTCATAGCTTTGTGAAACCCTGAGCCCGTCTCCATTAGGCGATCAGATGATCCCTGCATTATTTAAAACACAGGTCCTTCGATTTCAGGGCAGGAGAGGGAGGAGGAGAAGGAGCAGGACCAATGAGAAAATGCAGGACTGTTAGGATCAGGGGATGCTGGGCTCTTGCTCTGCAGGCTGCGTTGTGTCATCATAAGTCTTTTCAAAATGAAACACTTGAGGTTGTTGGATTTAGTTGACCGTGTACGGTTTGGTGTTTTTCTGCAATCAGACCCAAACTACGTATATACTCCATGGGCTTTCTTGCAGAGATTCTAGCCTACAGTACGCATTGATGCAAAAGCACATGTTTTGCATCTATTTAAACTATAGCTTGTATTTCCTCGGCGCTGTACACTGCAAGAGAGACCTGGCCAGATCCCGTTTTATAAAGTGGTGTCAATACATGCCCTTTGACATTCATTACAACAGCGCCCTATACTAGACTCAGTGTTTAAACCAGGCAATACGTAATTACATTCAGGTTTTACATCCTCTCTTATATCACTGAGTGAATGCTTTAGTTTAAACAGGCATCTGTGGCTGTTTTACTTACTGTTGTACTGAACCCCCTTGGCAAACCTTCTCTGCAGATTTTGGTTCATGGACTGCAGTCCGGCCGGGATGTTCTTATCTCTTATCTGCCCGGGTTCAGAACCCACCAGCTTCTTCAGGGCCGAAAACATCTCGGGGAGGGGAAAAAGGCTTTAGCTACACTCTCTTCTCAACAGAAAATGAACACGGTTCCCACAAGAATCAGTATCTGCACAGAGCAGTCAGTTGGTTCTAGTGGTCTAGATCTTGAAACTAAACAGCTGCGATATCTAGACAAAGTCACACAGAAGAAAATATCATCTGGAAAAAAAAAAAAAATTCTAGGACAAGGTCGCTCTAACTATGCTACACAATTTAAAATGGCAAAATGTCTATTTAATGATGCTATTTTCATGCTTTGCAGATGCAGGATAATATAAAGTAGGGTCTATCCTAGGATGTCGATGGTTGATAGAGTAAACAGTGAATCGCTTGCCTGAAGTTCCAGAGTAATTGGTTTAGTTGCTGTTTAGAAAAATGTTTTCCTTTTCTATATGAACCGTTTCACAGTTCCAGCTGTGAATCTTCTCTTATTAATCCAGCCAGGTATGTGGTCGCGATGGTAGATGTGAAATTGCAGTCCCTGCTGCACACAGGCGGATGCACCACGTATCTGGGTCCCCTATTCCGACTTGCAAGGGCTGTGCTGTCCACGGCCAATTCCACGCTGCCTCGACGCGTGGGTCTTCTTTAAATCTTCAGCTGGTGTCATCTGCAATTTGAAGAAAACAAAGCCCATCATTGCCAAGCATTTGATTAAACGAATTAGTCTAATCTTGACAATGGAGCAAACCTGTACACGTCTAAATGCGGGTAAAATATACTGGCACATGTAAACTTGACGAACTGGTGCAGTAGCATTATCCCACAATGGACCCTTCATTTTACAGTGTTGTTTAAAAAAGAAATAACTAACGCTATGATTCACAATAAAACACACGTACACTGCTAGCGTGTTAATAAAACAAAAACGCGTTCAATGGCAACTAAAATAACATCCGACCCGAATTCTGAAATCATTCAATTATAAAAAAGCAGGGATGTAAAATCGCGTTGCGTTTCAGATGGATATTATTCAGATGGTGTGCAATATTTGCAACACAGTGCGGTGCAGAAGTACATTTTATGAATTGATTCAAGTCCAGTGCATAAAGCACACACACGCCCCTTTCCTGTGCTCGTAAACAAGAACCCTGAAGATGAAAATCCGTACAGCTAATAATAACGCGGCGGATGGCTACGTGTGTCACTGATACAGATGTCAATGGTACCGCCGACCATTATTAACCTATACAACTGCATTCGTAAAACACCCCCGCATTGTCAAGTCTGATAAAATCATTTTAAAAAGAATTAAAATGAATCAACGTACCCCTTTTCGTGTATTCAAGCCAGCCTCTTAAATCAAGATTCCTCCGATGTATTCCTTTTTTAGTTTAAATAAAACTGCCGGTGTATTTACCTTACTGTACACTCTCACCCTTTCGCTGTACGAGATCCGTCTCTAAGATCGCTTAATGCCCATTCTTCACGCCTCACACAATGCCCCAGACACCAGGTGTATCAATGTGACACTGCAGCTGGATTTCTTTATTCAAATCTTCCCAGTTCTGCAATTCGCACGTCTACTGATTCGCCTTACAAAAAAATGTGTACATTGCACTTTATTTTAAAAAGACTGTTCTCCTTATTTACAACGCGTTCCCTCCCAGATGTCTCATCCAGTCGGGTTAGTGGTGATTTTATTTCAAATTAGGAGCTTCGCTCTCCGGCTCGTTGCTTTGAACACGAAACATCACCCACCCCCAGCAGCCATGTTCCTCTTCCACTGCGCTCGAAACCACAGAGAGCAAGCAGGTAACCGAGCTGATTCAGAGAGGCAATGGCTTGTGTGGAGCCACCTAGCGGCAACACCAGACACACTCCTCTTAAATATTCTACCCCTGTTATTATTATTATAATAATAATAATAATAATAATAATAATAATAATAATAATAACCAATAAACCTAAATTACCATTTAATTATTATGTTATAATCGAACCAATAAAAATTTATTAAGAAACATTATTAATTGATAAGCAAAACATGTATAATAAATAATAATAATAATAATAATAATAATAATAATAATAATAATATTACAATATTAGCTTGGTTATTTTGGATTATTCTTTGTAAAATTACCTATAATTGAAAAGCAAAACATTAATAATAATAATAATAATAATAATAATAATAATAATAATAATAATAATAATAATAATAATAAATAATAATAATGTGGTTTCTTTTCCCTATAATATACACTATTATTTGCATTTTTTTTTTTTTACAAATTGAAGGTTTTTTGTGGTTTGCCATTGAATGGTACTTTTGTTCAGGGCGTTCAGAGACAAAGAATATTTACTTATGGATGATGATGGCAATATGGCTGGATTTTTTATTTATTTATTTATTTATTTTGAAGGAAAATAAAAAAAAATGTAAACAGTATTGAGACAGAACTGAAATTCCCCGCCTCCGTCTCCCAAGAATCCCCTAATGGCATTTCAAACCCTAGCAACACTGCATTTGCATGCGTGCGATACTGGAGCGCAGCAGCGCAGCAGCAAACCGCCTTCAATGCGAGGAGTCTTACACGCAGCGCCGCGCACCCAGGAGGGAGGAGCGTCTGAAATGGTAGGTCTTGCTGTATTCCTATCTCGCTTGGTTATTATTTTTAAAAAGGACACATCGAGGGTGCTGTTATAGCTAATGCAGCATGGGGCAGCTGCTGTTATCGTAACCAGCTTGTGTACATTGTTGTAATGAACCCAATGCACAGGCACACAGGAAGATAACCCAACCAGACAGGAGAAGCGAGTTCAACCGCAACAAGAGAGACGCATCACGCCGCCAATGTGTTGGGAACTCCCCTTGCTTTCCACAATACTGTGCGCTGAGAAGCTGTCGGATTTCTAAAGTTAGCTTTGTAAGAGGCCAGCGTGAACAGCAGCACACCGCGCCAGTACAGGAGCCCCGGCATTTTCCACTGTGTTTGGACGGTCTGCAGGTTGAGTCCTCGGCGGCTCGTCCGCACTCAGACCCGCACAGGCGCTCCTTTATTCCGCGCTGGATCAAGCTGCGCAGCCCCGGCCGCTGTTGCACAATGTCGGTTGTTAATTTAAGGCCTCAGTCCCAAATACTGTGTCCCGGGGGGAGGTCGGACCGAAACCAAAATGTTAAAACGTGTTTTTAATACTTGCCTGGAAAAGTCTTAACAGCAAGTCGCTCAAACAAAAACATATTAAACAGTAATGAAAGCGAAACATAAGACGTCTTGGTTCTAAGTATGTCTTAATAATAATAATAATATTAACTAACTGTATGACAGTGTAAGTTTCCTGCCATAGTAACCCATATGATATTACTGAATAAATATAAACGTAACAGTTTTAGTGACTTTTCTGTAACGGTATCGCATGTTTTGTGTTTAGTTGATAAAGACTGAACACAGTCGCAATATTTTAAGAGCGACTACACACTGAGTCATTGTGTGACAGTAAATTGAGTAAACAAATATTTATTTATTTTGCAATCTCGTTCGTAACTGTGTGTAATAAGGATGCAATGTCATTCCTTGTGGGTGAGTTTT
Source organism: Polyodon spathula (assembly GCF_017654505.1). Taxonomy (NCBI): domain Eukaryota; kingdom Metazoa; phylum Chordata; class Actinopteri; order Acipenseriformes; family Polyodontidae; genus Polyodon; species Polyodon spathula. The sequence goes on along the minus strand of NW_024472892.1, from coordinate 15,118 downwards.
ACTCATTTCATTTTTTTTCAGAGCGAGTTTTTAAGCCTGTGACAATGGCCACGCAGCAGGACATGTCGCCCCCCGTTTCCCTGGACAGTCTGCAGGCAGGATTCCCTACCAGCGTCCTGGCAAACAAACTGGAGCAGAAGCATCTTTGTAACATCTGTGGACTAATCCTGAGACGGCCTTACCAAGCCCAGTGTGGGCATCGTTACTGTTCAGGATGTCTGAAGAGGGTCGTCAGGTGAGCGCAGCACGCTGTCCACTACATTTATCGGGAGCATTATAATTTTGTTTACGCGGTGTTACTAACTCAAACCGCCACCCCTGATAATTACCAGTACTGGTGTAGGCTGGGGGTTTACTGGTTATAAATGGATCCATTAAATATTCATGTCCAGTTCTAAAGCAAACTGTTTGTTGTCTACACTGAAGGAATCAATTTGCTGGAGTCACAGGGATTGTGAGATACACCTCCTGGGTTCCTAGTAGGAGGTGTGTAAATATTTGCTACAGTTCCCAGCACTCAGCTGCTGGAATTCTCAGCAGGAATGGAGCTGCCTGTTATAAGGGGAACTGGTGGATCTTGAGATTCAGGAAATTGACAAAATATTGGGAGCAGCTTTTTTCTTTAAAGTAATCTGAGCTAAAATATTTACACAAACTTGTTACCTTTACTGCAGCAGCCCTGAAACCCAAAAGACTAAATGTGAGCTTGGCGAAGCCACTGGAGCAGTTTTAGAAATACTTGAAACGGAACCCTACCTTCTTCCCACCTGCCTGAATATTTAGTTGTAGCAGCTGAACAAACCAGTACAGTAGTGTACAGTTGGACTGTGGCCCTTGGAATAGGGAGTGACTGAACCCTTACGAGAATACTATGATCTGTTTCACAACCTCAAGGCAACTGGTGAGAGAAGGGAAGTGACCACACTCGTCGTCTTGTGACTTTACGAAGGATCTTGACAGAGCTGCCCTGAAGCAGTTTATGTAGCTTTTCCTTTTTTCTGTCATGCACTGTTTCTATCATGCATATGGAGTGCTGTCTGTTGACACATTTGCAGGTGAAACGGGGGATGGCAGTTGGACTCCTGTTGCACAGCAGTTTCCCTCATTCCAGGTTTTACTACGAGCTTGATTAGCCACAGTGTCTAGGTAACAAGCTCAGGTGTGTCTTATTAAACTCACAGTCAAACCAGGACTGGATCAAACTGCTGGGCGATGGGAGTCTTATTCCCATCCCTGTTTAATAAATACAGCTGTTCAGATTTGAAGGTATTATTATATGCATTGTGTTTTCTTTCAGCTCCGGGCCTCAGCAATGCGATGCATGTGTAAAAGAAGAAATATTTGAAGAACCGATGTCTATATTAATAGAAGGCTGTGTAAGTAATTGGGAAATCCCATCATCTTTCAATTGTGTGAATCATGAATATAGTATATTAAACGGCAAGAGCAACTGAGTCTTCTCTCTCATGGAGCTGTTTTCACACTTGACATGTGAAAAACAAACTCCAGAATGGACTAAGGAGGTATGCCAGCCTAGTTATAATGGAAATAAGACTCCCCTTGCATAGCAGTTTGATATATTCTGACACACCTGAGCTTGTTACCTGTACACACTGGGGCTGATCAAGTTTGTTGTAAAACTTGGAATGGGTGAGCCGCTACGCAATCGGAGGCTTGTTTCTGTACCTGAGCTGTGTCAGCACACTTGGCTGTAACGTATTCCTCCTGTGCAGAGCCCTAGCTCCTGTGAATGCTGTAACGCCTGTGTCTCTTCTTTTTCAAAGGCTTTTCCAGACAATGCGGCTCGCAGAGAGGTGGAGGCTCTGCCTGCAGTTTGTCCTAATGAGGGATGCGTGTGGAAAGGCACTATTAAAGAATATGAGGTAATGGGGAAACGGTAACCCTGGTATTGCCAGCTGTTGCGCTGATATTGCCAGCAAGCCCCCCACATGAGCTAGTCATCCTTTCAGGAAGGTGTGTTACAAAGTGTGATGTGCTGGCTCTGGTTAGGCATAGAAATTTAATAGATTTCCTCTTATTCATTTTTGTCTTAAATGTACTACTGTACACGGACGTTCTGGATTGGAAAAAAAGTGGCTTGCCAGAAATGATGGGATAACTGTACTGTATAATTATTTAACAATGTGAAATAAATTGCATATTTCAGACTGCCATCATTACAGGACCTGTAGTTTAAACACACATGTGCACAGAGCTTAGACACTTTGTCTGGACGGTATGTGCGCTCTGTCTGTGATCTTTATCCAGATCATGCTGCATGCATAGCAGCAATCGCATAACAGTTCTTAAATGTGTGTGTTTGCTCAGCATGCTGTTTTTAGAAGTTTTGCTCTGTGTATGCAGTGTACTGTACTGCTAGGAAATGAAGCTCTCTGCCTGGAGGACCTTGTACTAATTTCGGTTTGGAAAGTCCCTTAGCTGAAGTATACACAGCCTGTGGAAAGTACCTGGAAAGCAATGCTAGTTGCCTTTTTGCATTGTGTAATGTTAAACTAGTGCAAATGAAGTATTTGAATAGCACATACTGAATTATTTTATACAGTTAAAGGAGGTTTCAAAAGGAAATGCGTAACATATACATTTTGACTGAGCAACAAAAGATCCTGGAAAATACGTCCATATCTATCTACCTATCAGTCTAGTTAATTATAATAGTATGGCTTACTGGGCCTGTGTTGGTTTGTTTACAGAAAGCACATTTTATTTGTTTCGTTTCGGTGGCTTGAAAATAAAAGGGGGGACTGGACTGAAATCGGAACAGGAAAAAACCCCCGTGTGCATCGCTGTTGAGGTCAAGCTGATAGCATGATGAAGCCTCATTCCTGCCAGTGTTACTGTTCGGTTCTCAGCGATTCTTCATCTCCGCAGACTAACCATGAAGAGAAGTGTGAGTTCAGGATGATTCCCTGTCAGGCGTGTTGGGAGAGCATAAGATTTAATGAAAGAGAGCACCACAATGAACGGGAATGCCCAGAAAGAACTTTGAATTGCAAATACTGCAAAGAACTGTTTTATTTTAAAAACATTAAGGTAAGTTAAAAGCCTTCTGTCTTTTAGTGTATTCAGCTTCTGCAACATTAAACAGGGCCATTTCCTTTTTTGGGGCGGGGGATCAAACATTGCACTTCAGCACAGCAGTAGCAATCCTAGTCCAATGTGTTTCATTGTCTGTTCTAGTTTTGTGCAAGTATGCTCTAACTAGGCTGGAGTCTGGATTCATGTATTGTAAAGCTCTGAACCTGCAACTACATTACTCTTCCATTCTAAGCCAGTCTCTAACCATTCACAGTGATTTTGATCTTGCATAAGAGAAGGTGCTAAGCCAGCGTGCTGATTCAAAAGTTCCTGTAAATAGCACGTTTTTCAGTTAATGCACACATGTAGATTACAAGACTAGGATTAAGTACCTAGGTAAATGAATCGAAGGTGCATTGCATGTAAAGTTTCTACATGCTTTACACATCCTCGCCCATCATTCAGAGATTAACGCAGGGATATTTAGTGCTGAGTTTCTAAACACGTTTTTGAATGTGCTTGTGCCTAATTACAGTTGTGTTATTCCTCAGGCTCATGATGAGATATGCCATAAATTTCCTATGACCTGTGAAGGGTGTGCTAAGAAAAAAATTCCAAGAGAAAAGGTAGGTTTCCGGTTGCAATCAAATCAGAGTCTCTATGCTCACAATGGGCATAGCATTCTTTGTTTTAAATGCTTACAATTAAACCATTATAGCCTTGTCCATTTAAGACTGACTGTGCGTTGAGTGGCCAACACAGGGGAGGGTCAAATAGTTCTCTCATAAACCTGAGGCTAAAAAAAACCTGTTTTGGTACAACAACAAAAAATACGGTTTGCGTTTTTATGGAAGAACATAGCAGTCTTTGACCACTAGAGGTCACTGCTGCTTTTCTTGTGCTTGTTATGTGAAGCCTTTTGAATGTGCTCATGATATTTCTGTTGTGCTCTTCTGTTGCAGTATGTGGACCATATTAAGTTATGTAGTAAATGTAAATCTCCATGCAGATTTCATGTTGTTGGGTGTAATGCATCAGTAAGTAGCCTGCATTTTTATTTATTTTAGAATTCCTTAAACGGTGGGTACATCTGGGCTGAGTCTTATCTTCATCCCCTCATTTCCACCCCTGTGCTTTTTCAAGGTGGAGAATGAAAAGGTGCCGGAGCACGAGCGGATGTGTGCTTACGAACACCTGAACATGCTGCTCCACTACATCATGAGCATCAAGGTGAACCCGGGGGACCTTCAGCCCCAGAGCCTGGAGAATGCCAGTCTGAAGATCCACAGGCTGCACGAGTCTGTGACCGAGCTGGAGCTGAAGCTGGGGCAGCTGAGCCTGGCTCCCGTGCAGGGAGCCGCCGCCTCCTCCTGTGCCCTCGCCCCTCTCCCGCCCGCCGGACCCCTGGAGCAGCAGCTGCAAGGCGAGAAGTCCAAGGTGGGAGAGCTGCAGAGGAAGACCCAGGAGCTGGAGCTGAAGATGGGGACCTTAGAGAACATCCTGTGCATCCTGAACCGCGAGGTGGAGAGGTCCTCCACCACCCTCGAGGCGAGCAATCGTCAGCACAGGCTGGATCAGGAGAAGATCGAGACGCTGAGCAGTAAGGTACTGGGCAGGCCCGTCTTTCCTTATTCTATCATGCCATGCTGCAAGTTCTGCCAGATAAACCCTACAAGGCATCTTACCTGGTACAACTTAAGCTTACTTATAAGACTCGCATTGCTGAGCCGTTCCAGCTTTCAGTGCAAGCTTTGCTGTAACCCAAGACACCCCAATAAAAAGTCTCACGTGCTGTGCAGCTGCAGACTTCCAGAATCCCCTGATGTAGTGATGAAAGGAAGCCGGCGGCGCCTGTCCTGGATTTCCCTGAAGCTGTTCTCTCCTAATGCTTCTCCTTGGCAGGTACATCAGCTGGAGCGTGCGACGGCGCTGAAAGACCTGTCCATCGCTGAGATGGAGGGACGGCTGCATGAGCTCTCCGCCGCTACGTACGATGGGGTCTTCATCTGGAGGATATCAGACTTCAGCAAGAAACGGCAGGACGCCATCGCCGGCCGCGCGCCCGCCATGTTCTCCCCAGGTACGGTGCAGTCCTGTGGAATGCTGCTAGGACTGCTAGAACCCTTTTACTAGTAACGATGTAGATATAAAAAATAAAATAATGAATTAGCAGCACGTATCTTGTAATCATTTTCTGATTTTTAAAACTGCATCTTTCTAAAGCCCAAACTAATAAAAGCTGGAGTAAAATGCCAGTTAATAAAACAAAAACCTGATCGTAATTGTGAAATATCTGTTATTGTTATTACAGGTTTTTGTTTAATTAATTAAAAAAATTGGAGAAGATTTTAAGTTATTTAAATATATATATATATATAATCTCTCTCTAGGACTTAAATATCTAATACATGTTTTGGACTGCCTCGCAGCTTTCTATACCAACAAGTACGGGTATAAGATGTGCATGCGAATTTACCTGAATGGAGACGGGACAGGCAGGGGGACCCACCTCTCCCTGTTCTTTGTGGTGATGAGGGGGCAGAGCGACGCCCTTCTGAAGTGGCCCTTCAACCAGAAGGTGGGTGCAGCATGTGCAAGTAAGATTTCCGTTGCAGAACGGTTTGTCATTCCAGGTTTTACCATCAGCTTTGAGTAAGACTCCTATTGCACAGCAGTTTCACCCACTTCAAGTTTTAGGTAACAACCTCAGTCTTATTAAGCTTGTAGTAAAACCAGGAGTGGATCAAACTGTTATACAATGGGAGTCTTATATTCATCCCTGGAAGAGCTTTGAAAATGAACTGCGCTGTGTAATAAACTATTGCAGTTCACCAGAAGATAAACCAGCAGCATATCACTTTGCTGGTAAGATATATTATGGCTGTTTCCCTGTTCGGTTAGTGATGTCATTCTCTTTCTCTTCGATGGCTTTTCCAGGTCACTCTGATGCTGCTGGACCAGAATAACCGGGAGCACATCATCGACGCCTTTCGCCCCGACGTCACCTCCTCCTCCTTCCAGCGGCCGGTCAGCGAGATGAACATCGCCAGCGGCTGCCCGCTCTTCTGCCCACTCCTCAGGCTGGACTCCAAGAACTCCTACATTCGTGACGACACCATCTTCATCAAGGCCATCGTGGATCTGACTGGCCTTTAGCACGACAGTGTAAACTAAGCACTTCTCTTAGATCCACACACAAGTGATACACTAGGGGTCCAACAGAAGTCTGTTCAGTGTAGCTTGCAAGCAGTTACTGCAACTAGGGCATGCAAAAGCAAAACAAGAGTCTTTATTTTTTAAAATAACTTTTTTTTCTTCTAAAATCACAGGCAACTGTTTGTGTGCAACTTTAAACAGATGTTCAGTTACAGTTTCTTTGCACTGCTTTTACATAATCAGGTTCCATTCTTAAGTGTATGCTGGGATTAAACCCGGTTCCGTTCCAGACCAAAATCACTGGGATGGAGATCTGACTCTAGCTGCCTGCCATGTGAAATGAGTTCAGGCGGTCTCTGCCAATCTCTGAGCTGTCGTGAAGTTGCACAGATCAGCACTGTTAGCGCCCCCTGATGGAGTAAGCATGCAGTGGACTCTTGCTCTGTTTCACACGTTGGGGGTTAAGGAACATTGGTGAGCAATGTTGTTGAAAAAATCCTTTTTTTTTTTTTTTTTTTTGTCTTGGACATCAGAACCCCCCGACCCCTTGACAGACTGTCGTTCTCTTTTCTGGAGATTCACGGTGTTGACTAACTGACCCTGTTTCATTGAATGGTCTTTTCTTTTTTCCCTTTACCAGTAATGGTGCAAGTTACACACTGGAGTAAAATGAAGTGAATACAAAGCAGTAGTGCGCCGGTATGTGTATTGAGGTCCAGTGCGTTTATCGGCATGCTAGTCCTTTCACAATGCAGCCCTTAGTCCTCTAATACCACTTTCAGCAGGTTTCACATTCCCTGATCAGCACTGAATTCTGAGTGGTGCTAATCAGGGTCTAGGATTCGAGTCACGTCTGTCTTTTTATTGTTATTATTATTATTATTATTATTATTATTATTGTATATATATATATATATATATATATATATATATATATATATATATATATATATATATATATATATATATATGTTTTAACCCAGTCTTGCTCAAACTTGCTGTTTGAGCTGTGCTTGGAGTAGCTTCAAGCAGTGAAACCGTTGGCTGTAATGGATCTGCAGTCTCGAACACCCAACCCCTGAGTTTTGATGTTGAGAGAGATGGCTCATTCTCCGTTTCCCACAATGCGAATGCACCAAGTAGCATTTGACTTTTTTTTTTTTTTTTGTAGCTGTAATTATTTGTAATGGTGCACATTGCCTAGAATTCCAGTGAAGGAACAGCAGAGAGGTCAGACATTGATTACCTGTAAAAGTGCTAGGCTTGCATTCGGGAGAGAAGTGCCGGATCCTTCAGTTATACTGCACCCTTTGCAGTTTGAGTGCAAGAGGGCTTGCATTCAGCTGTGCCCAAAGTGAGCCTGTACCTGCCCTCATTGACACTGCAGCTGTAACACACACAGTCACATACTGTAGGTTTAAATGCTAGATACCTCTGACGGCAGAGGCTTGAAGGACATTTGGTTTTGTCTTTGCACAACCGTCTCTGTAAGTCGCCTTGAATAAAGGTGTCTGCTAAATAAACAAATAATTCTAAAAGTCTTGCTGGCTGCATTTCTCAGCCACGCAGTCAATACAACAGCTGTGACTAATGGATCCAAATTTTACATGTGCAGCATTTCCTAGCCCTTGCGCAGATCTCTCAATGGTGTTTAAGGACAGATTAGCCAAACTTTTGACGGTACATTTTCGTGCGTGTGTTTGTTTTAATAGTATTAATAATGATTTGTGATGTGAGTTTGCTTGTTAAATCTGTGGAAGATGCAGTGACGTGTGAGTTGGACAGGAGCAAACTGTTCCTAGGTTTGTGTAAATGGATATTTTGAGCTGGGTTTCTATCAGTACAGCAGGTGGTTAAATGATAGCAGAGTGTTTTTTAGTGTTTTTGGGAAGTGATTGTTAGACGGAGGTTTGAAGAATGATTAGGAAGTAGGCAAGGAATTTGGAAGTCTTCAGGGGTACAAAAGGACACAGTTTTGTGTGTGTGTGTGTGTGTGTGTATATATATAATATAAATAAAAGCCATAAGGCTTAAACCAGTAAATACCTAGGTAACACACTTTGCTAGCACACCTTTTAACCAGGTAACAGGAATTCATGTTGGAATTCACATAGACTTCTTGCAGTCTTGTTAAGCAACATTTAAAGTTTGCCTGTTTCAATATAAAAAGTTGTTGTTCATGTATAAAGTCACCAGTGATGTTTTCCTCAATTCCTGTTGTTACACGCTTATCTGATTGTTTTGCAAAACATACTGAAAATACATTGAAATATATTCTCTCTCTATGCATATTATATATACATATAATATGTTATAAATATATATAATTTTATTAAATTATATTACTGTCATGCATACATATCTGTATAGGCATGCTCGTACTTTCTATTAGTTGTTTTAATTGTCATGAGAGAATTGTGTGATTAATTAATCACAATGGTTGGCAAACGTGCTTGCTGTGTTGTAGCTGTTTTTGGAATTTCTACAAATTCCAAATGTAGTGCTGGAATTCCACGGCGGGGAGAGACCCTCCCCCCACCCCCAAGCAAGCCCCCGATCTCACATTCTTCCTGTTTGCTTCCCCGCTGGTATCTGCCAAGGTGTGTCGGTCTGCTGCGGATGTGGTTACAATCGTGGGATGGTCAAGCCATGCCAATTCAACGCACGACGTTCTGTAAAGTCCCGCAAGGACAGCAATAAGACTCTCATTGCATAGCAGGGTCACCCAATCCAGGTTTTACTACGAGCTCAATTAACAAGCTCGGGTGTATCCTATTAAACTCAATAGTAAAACAGGAGTGGATCGAACTGCTCTGCAGTGGGAGTCTTATTTCCATCACTATGCTGTGCAAGTTTCCCCGCTGATTTCAGGCGTGCCTGGAAGTTGCAAGCTGGGCGCTGGCAAGCCAACATCACTCCTGCTAGGATCTAGAAATAAGGACAAGGCAAGGAGGCCTTATTGTATGATGCAGTGCTGGTTGTTTTTTATTAAGTAGAACTAAAGAGCAAATAGCGCTGGTGACCTGCCAGCAGCCAATCTGTAATTTCCAGGGACGTTTTCAATCGGTGTGTGTGTGTGTTTATATGCTCTCTGTACAACATATGCAGGCCGACTGCTGGCTACCTGCTGAGGTGTTTTTAAGGTTTCTTGTAACATTTGTAGAGTTGACCGTGAGTCTCTGGTTTCACTGTGTGTAGCTTTTAGAATCTGATTTTGGTGAAATGTATAAAAGCTAGCTTTAGATTACTCTGTGAATATACTCTGTTTAAATGTATTCTGTAACCAGGTTCTGTTAAATCTGTAATTAACTGTTTAATAAACCATAGCATTAATAAAGGGATGGAAATCTCCAATTGCAGAGCAGTTTGATCCTTTCCTGGTTTTACTGGGAGCCTAATTAGACCAAGGGAACAGTTAGCAAAGCTCAGCTGTGTCTAAATAACTTCTCACAAAACCTGGAATGGGTCAAACGAGTATGCAGCCTGCTTTTCATCCCTGCGTTTGCTGAAGTGGTAGTGCTTTGTGAACGTAGGCTGTTTTCTCAGCTGTGAAGTGATATTTTGATTTTAGGATGTAGGGCACTAAATGCAACTGCTCAATATCTAATGGAAGTGACGTGTTCGTTTAGCAGGATACCATACGTGCTGATTTAAAAAAAGAAATAATAATACAAATATTTTCAATGCATATTATTAATAAATAAAAATAAGACATTTTTGCCAATTTTTTGGGGTAACACTTCTCTCCCTGTCCCAGCTTTCCAAACCTCGGCCCTTATTTGAAGGTGCAAGCTGCTAAAATGGAATAATGTCTCCACGCTGTTGAAATTGCCAAACAAATGATTCTTTAGCCAGGAGTGCCGGATTTACGAGGGACGGAGCTGTGCATCACCGGCTCTCTCTTGCCATACAGTGGGTACGTTTGAGATTGCAAACAGCCAGTCTAAACACCTGCCTGCCCAGTAACCCAGCCAGTACAACCAGTCACTTACCAATCAGTGGGAACTGGCCTGGAGCCACCAATGACTTTTCCAAGCGGATTCCGATATCCATGCAGACAAGTCCTCATAAAACTGCTGCTCTGGGTCTCAATTAAGTGGAATATATTGAAACTGTATAGTATCTGTTCATGGCCAGAGGTCAATCCCTCATTCACTGTTAACAGTGGGAAACCAGCCCTTTAGTAAAGCATAGTGAAGGCATGGTCAAGCATGGGTAAGCATTGTAAAGGTATGGTAAAGGATATTTTTAAAAAAAGCTAAGAATGATGCAGCTTTACAAGCACAATGCAACATGGATTATGGGGTGGGTTCCAGGTTAAATCTGATGTAAACATATCCTGGTTTAACAAAGCAATTGATTTCACAGTTTGCAGTATATGAGAGCTCTGTAGTTAAAAAGGTGTCCCCTTATAATTTTTTTTTTTCTCTCTAATCTGTTTCACAGGTGGGTAGACCCAAGTGCGCAAGCAAGGTACTGATATTCCTATTAGAAGTAGTAAACTGGTCGTCCACAGGGTGGCGGTGTTGTGCCACATTTTAGGGTAGCGGCTGCATTAGTTTTATTGGAAAAGCAGCTGGAAATGATAAATGACATCAGTGTCGAAGGGAATTGGACCAGAGCACTTTCTAGGCGATTGATGGGTAACTGAAAACACAGTGGCGCCATTCTGCCCTCTCATTTATTTTCTTTCATATAAAAAAAATGTATGTATGTATGTATATATATATATATATATATATATATATATATATATATATATATATATATATATATATATATATATATATATATATATTTTATTAGACATTATAGAGTGTATGCGCTGGTACCCGTCCCCCATTCCGAACACAAATTCTTTAAACATCTCTTTCTCAAAATGTCTTTCACAGAAATGGTTGGAGCGAGTCTCATTGCAAGTTTTCTCTTTGTTTGTTCTCGTTGATCCCAGGTGAATAATGGGGTTCAGCAGCTCCCTACAAAATATTCTGTCAAATATAACCGTCTGTTTCTTCTTTAAATGTCTTAATCCCTCTCGAGTCCTCATTCTTTGTTCTCATTTTCAACAGCTACAGGATGCATTGGAATACCTTGAAGCTTACAGCATGAGCTTAAGCCCTCATATATCTGTGTTTATATTTAATCTTCTATACGTTCGTTTAAATGCCAAACTGTGGTTTTTAACTTCTCCCTTTAATGTAGTGCCCTGCACAGATATAAAAATATTTTGCATATTTAAGATTTTTTATTTATACAGGATGGATGTCTCTTGTAAAATGCTATCTATATAAAATAACACCAGCAGTGTGCACATTGCTTGCATATGAATTGTTTTTCTCTTCTTCAGTGGATCTCAGAAGGGACAGCCTGCAACCTTTTCTAATTTAACAGAAGCCTGACACTCTGAACTTGGCTTCCTAGAATGTGTGGCTAAAAGAGCCAAAGTTTCGAAGGCTCTGCCCAGCTCTGCTTGTGCAAAGTTGTTTTTCTCTGTGGCTGTACGTCTGTAGCTGTGTTGATGTACACGTGCTGTCTCGCATAGACCATCTGTGCCTGGGCTGTGTGCAGCCATCCACTGCTGTGCAGATAAGTATTAGCAGCTTCTGCTTTCCAGCCCGCTCTCCTCCCCTCAGTAAATGGCCTTGTGCTTGTAAACGACCTTGTGCTTGTAAACGCTTTACTGGCTTTTTGATGATTTAAAAAAAAAAATGAAAAAATGAAGAGCCCTAACTGGTGTTGTTCCAGCTTATTTATAAACTTCAGCCATGACAAATCCAGATCATGACATTCTCCCTACATTTTCATGAGCTTTCTGTGAAAATCCCTCAATTCTGGCCATTATACTTTCAAAGGTGAATGAATTGATATCGGTACTGCTTGGAGATCATCAGTGACACCTTGTGGTGAAAATATAAACTACATACTTTGGCAAAGAGAGGGCATGTGCTGTCCACACAGACTGTTACAACAGATAGCTTTTGAATATTATATTTATTGCAGTGATAACAATAAAAATAATAGTTTTTACATTAATTCAGCACATTTTAATAAACGCCTTGAACTGATACCCAAACAGGTGCCGTAGTTAAGTAGTGTGACATAATTACGTAGGAGTTTCCTCCTGTGTAGAGGACCTGGGTTCAAATGGTAATTTTCAATATCACTTTATATGCAATAGCACTAAAACGACAAGCTCCATTACAAAAACACTACAACACATCAAAAGAATTGCTGAATGTGTATTTAAGACACTTCTGCAGGATATCCCAGCTAATCCCGACAGCTTGTTGACAGTGGGTGTCTGCACAAGGGTAGCTTGCAGATACACTGCATCACACGCCACTGACAATAAGAAATCGCATTCAGAGGATTAGGGTGCTAGTACTGCTGAGCACGGAATAAGAACTGTTGAATTATGTTGTAAAAGAGCAATTTATCTTCCTGTATAATATTCTTAAGTCCTGTGTTGGCATGTTGCTATATTAGAGGATGATCAAATATCGTCAGTTGCGCAATATCACATCTCCCTGCACAAGTAAGGCTTTGCTGTGGATTAAGTTTTCATCCATGTTAATTCTTTGTCTGATCATGAGATCACTGTCTGATCATGAGATCTCTGATCATGAGATCTCTGTCTGGTCACGAGTTCTCTGTCTGATCATGAGATCTCTGTCTGATCATGAGTTTTGTCTGATCATGAGTTCTCTGATCATGAGTTCTCTGTCTGATCATGAGATCTCTGTCTGATCATTAGTTCTCGACTCTTTTAAGGTATTTGTTTTCAAGTTGGCGAAGGAAGCCAGATTTCTTTCAAATGAATATGTTTCGCTGTAGCTTTCTGGTTTTGCTCTTTGCTGTCACTCAATATCGTTACAAGGTGTACAGTAACACCCTCAGGGGGAGGAGCAACGTGTACAGTAACACCCTCAGGGGGAGGAGCAAGGTGTACAGTAACACCCTCAGGGGGAGGAGCAAGGTGTATAGTAACACCCTCAGGGGGAGGAGCAAGGTGTACAGTAACACCCTCAGGGGGAGGAGCAAGGTGTACAGTAACACCCTCAGGGGGAGGAGCAAGGTGTATAGTAACACCCTTGGGGGGAGGAGCACGGTGTACAGTAACACCCTCAGGGGGAGGAGCAAGGTGTACAGTAACACCCTCGAGGGGAGGAGCAAGGTGTATAGTAACACCCTCAGGGGGAGGAGCAAGGTGTACAGTAACACCCTCGGGGGTAGGAGCATTCAAGTCACTGGCTTTAATCAGAACCTTCCTGCAGCTACAGTCCGTCCTCAGTAATAAGATTGCTAGGGTCCCCGGTTAGCTAAGCCACGTCATACCCCATGAACACTTTTACAGGTTGCCGTGGATAATGCAACAAATCGCATTTCCCTGGACTAGACTGCATATTTATTAACATGCGCACTGTGTGTACTGCAGGCTGATAAATAATGTGGAACGTCTCCATGTGGTTCGTCCCTGAGCTCCACTTTATCTAATAGGACAAATATTTGGCTAACATATATCTGTGTTTTTTTTTTTTTTTTTTGCTGTTTTGTCATAAGTTATTACTGTGGAATACGTGGCAGCAATGACGTTATTTAATGCCTCGTATTTCTTTTTGTTTTATCATTACGTTTTTATTTTTTTTTAATCCTAGGCCAATTGTATGTATTAAACAAGAGCAGTTAATTATGATGAGACGGGGCTCTTAAAGCTGAACTTTTTAAGATTTGATGACGCTCTCTGTGGCCAGATGGTACTCAGGCAGACTCAAATGAACTCCAGCTGATGGAAGAGTACTAATCTGATTGGAAAGACACAGAACAGTAATGCATGCTGGACTGGCTTTGAAGCAGAACCCACCTAGGGTCACGGAAAAGAGGTCTGACAGCTTCGCTTTCATTGTGTTTTGGCACAAATTATAGCATTTAACATAATAATAATAATAATAATAATAATAATAATAATAATAATAATAATAATAACCTGCTATGAATGCTTGCTTGATAAAGCAGGTGAAAAAAAAGACATGCTAACTCTCAAACTTTCAATTAATTGAAATGTTAAAAAGCTGAGTTCACTGATCTCTACACGTCTTTTCACTAGACGTGCTTATGATGTATCCCTTTTTTTATTTCTGCAGCTCTCGCATGCACTCTGGACCTAGCTGTCTCGGCAGCTTTGCTTTCCCAGAGGGCCCTGGTCGCCCGCAGTAAAAGATTTTCCATCTTGGAGTTGGCAGGGGTCCAGCTTTATTTAAAAAGCCGCTCTGTTTCGAGCATGGTTTATATTATTGAGATCAGTGGCTGCTACGATTATCCCCTGGCATCTAACAGACCGACCTCCGGCTTCCTCGCCATGCTTCGCTTTTGGAGAACTCGCTCTACGGTTAACTTGCGACTCCTCTCCAGATCTCAACGCGTTTCTACTGCAGCCATCTCCTGCATAACGAGACACCGGGACTTCCTGTGCATCTCCCCTCGAGTGTCAATACTGCCCTGATTCCCATGAGAAATGTCTGCTTCCAATGGCGCTTCATTTGGGTATAAATACATACGAGCCAAAGATTTTGCTCAATTTGTCATAGTGTTCTCTATTATGACATTTTGTTGGTTTCTCGTGTAACACAAAGACAAATGGCTTGGCGATCTTGAAGGCTGCTTAAAAACACATCTTAAAAGAGTGATGGGACTTTTTTTTCCAGTGCTGTTGGCCAGCAGTCCTTTGGTTGTCAGGCTTATTGCAGGCTCATTTCTCACTGTCCTAAAAGACATTTTATCTAAATATAAATATATCTATATCTATATTTCTTCTCTTCATCTGGACTTCCTGCGTCCAGTCTGGAGTACTATTCCCTGAGTTTGGAAGGATTCCATTTATGACATCATTGTTTTGCTCTCTAATGAATCAGCTACACTGACACTACTG